>NC_091573.1:34631033-34641033 GCF_042767895.1 Penaeus vannamei
GACGGCGGGGCGCGGTTCATTAAGGCATAGCGTAAAACCTCCGTCATTAGGAAACGCAGCCCGCAACGAAATCCCTTCACAAAAAGTCGGAATGAAAACGATAACTCGAGAATAAAAAAAATAAAAAAATATAAAAAAGCGTCTTAAGCTGCCTTCGAGCTGCGTGTAAGGCGGTCAGTATCTCCAAAGAAAACTTCTATGTGTCCAGATCCATACAGCGCCCATTAAAGGTACTGACAAGCTCTATACAGATCGGAATGCGCCTTCGTGGTATGACAGTGACTCCGCAAAACTGAACGCCTCGTCTACAAAACACACAATCGCTTTCTATCTTGCTGCCAAAATCATATCACCCTACGCCTGTTTATATTAAAAAAAAACATGAAACTATCGAATGAAAACATACCTACATAAACAAAACATGACACTGTAAAAAAAGTTAAAAAAGTTAAAAAAGGTGAATACAAGGAAAAATATACAGAAACATGGGCGAGTACGAGGAACAGTTAAGTCTCCCCTTCAAATCCCCCGCACCCAATCAACCCAACAGAAAACGGCGACACAAAAGACGAGAGGCCAAATACTCGATACAGAAGGGGGGGGAGGAGGAGGGGGGAAAGACGCAAGGGAGAGGCAGGCAGTTTGATAAGGGATAAAAAAGACAAGAAAAGAAAAGACAAAAAAAATACGAACGATTACAGCTTCATTTCTATCTCTTAGAGCGAAAACAAGCAACACTCTTTCGAACAGCTAACCTAACGATCCCTCTTAACCTAACGATCACATTTCAATACCTTGTCATTTAAGCTATCGCGGTTGCCATTCCCTTTTAAACCGCCATTACCCTCGATAACCAACCCAACCTCGCAATCGTCAGCATTACTCTCCCTCCCGCTGCACTCTCTCGAAACTAGAGAGGACTGTAATTCGCTGCATCATCTGAAATCCGCCGAAAAGGGCATCGGAATCATCGCCATTTTGAAAAGCTCTCTCGTCGGCCTTATTTTTCCCGAAATGGCTGCTCTTCCGTCATCATCGGAACTTATCCCTCTCATCATCTCTGTGAGAACGCGACTTTCTCTACTCCTTGTCTGCCTATCTGTCTGTCTGTCTGTCTGTCTCTGTCTCTCTCTCACCTCCATCTCTTTCTCCTTTTCCTTTTTCTTTTCCTTCTTTCTTCTCCTTTTTTCACTCCCTCTCCCTCTCTCCTCCTCCTCCTCCTTTTCCCAGTCCCTCTCTGCTACTTTTTTCTTTTTCTCCTTCTCCTCCTTCCCCCTCTCCCACACGCATTCCCTCTCTTCTACTTCTTTCTCCTTTCTCCCTTTTCTCCCTCCCCCCCTCCTTCTTCTCCCCCTCCCCCCGCCCACTCCCTTTCCTTCTCCTTCTCCCCCTTCCCCCTCCCACTCCCTCTTCCTCTCCCCCTCCCTCTCCTTCCTCTCCCTCCCCCTCCTTCTCCTTCTCCCTCTCCCTCTCCTTCCTCTCCACCTCCCTCCCCCTCTCCTCCTTCTCCCCCCCTCCCCACTCCCTCTCCTCCCCCTCTCCCCCTCCCTCAAACTTTCCTCCGCGGTTCCACTCATCACTCCCCCTCCCCTGCAAACGGTGCACGTTGCGGGGGCCGCGCGGACGGTCCGCCTGTCAAGCCCCGCCTTGGATGGGGGTTATGACTCCATTTCCCCGCCCGGTGTGTGTGTTGGTTTCAAGGTCGTCTCCCTGACCGTGTTCGTTGGTCGACATTAAATTTCATACGAGTCTGAAATCTTGCAAGAACATGTGATTTTTTGGGGGGGTGAAACAAGTGCGGTTTTCTTTACAATGATCGTAATAATGATCTAAAGATGAAGCTGGGGTGTGATTTCTTTTCTCCTCCTCCCCACAACGACAGCGGTACAGGCTCTCCCATCACGGAACTGCCATTTGTCACCGCCGCTCACGAACCACACGCCTGGAATCCCACCGGCGGGGGAAAAAACAAATAGGCCTATTCATCATCAGCCGGATAATCTGATGGCCGGATCGCTCAGGAATGGCAGGCTGGGTCCTCGGGTCCTCGGCTCCTCCGTGGCCGCTCCGTCCCCGCCGTCACGTCCTCGAGCCTTTCCCTGCAGGAGGCGATCGTGACTCGGAGCCGCCGTCGGACGTGTAGGCCTACCCCCGGCTGGGGTCGTGAGGGGATTATATATAGGCTGGGCTGTCGGGGTCGCCGGGAGGTCACTGCGGTAAGAGATTGTGAGTATTGACCTAGAAATGGGCGGCGATGCACTTCATTCTCGGCGGCGATGCTCGGCGCTGGCCCCGCGCCAGGTGCACGCGCAATCACTCACACGATCCGGCCAGCGCAGGCACCGCAGAACACAGCTGCGGAGAAATGGACCTTCTGTCTCTCGCTCCAGCCTCTGGTGTTCCTTCTTCCTTCTCGTTTTCCGCTTCATATTCTCTTATGACAAAATGCATACAAGCATACACATACATATCTATACAAACACATGTATACATACATATGTATACATACATACACACATACATACCACATGCGTAAGTTTACGAGCGCAGACACAAACACGCACAGAGCAAAATTTGAGATTCTGCCAAAAGCAAGCCTGCTCACTGCACCAAACACGAATGTAGACCGTTGGGGGCGTGTGCCTGGAGACGAACCGTTGCCCGCCCTTAACCGCTACACGTTGCAAATGAAAATAAATTGCCAGGGACTTGGAAAGCTGCAGGGACAACCATCACCTGTTTACACTTACACAAAGCCTGGCACTGGTTACATAACGTCATCACACAAACATCGAAATGAATAGTAGATACCGAAATACACTAGCCACGAAACAGAAAAATAACAACAATAACATCACTCTTACTGAATGTGAATACAAATAAAACCCTAAAAAAGGAGAGAAAAAAAATGCTTTCACAAAAGCAAAATCCTCCACAACACCACTCGCGGCGCACGCTCCCTACTCCTAATCCACCTCCTCCTCCTCCTATTACTCCTACTCCTACTCCACCTCCTCCTCCTCCAACTACTACTACTCCTATTCCTACTATTCCTACTACTACCACTACTACTACTCCTACTACTACTCCTACTCCTACTCCTACTCCTACTCCTACTCCTCCTCCTCCTCCTCCTCCGTCACCACCATACCTTCCGCCTCGACCTTGGCTGACCTTCCTCTGCATTCTTCACCCCAGCCCCCCTCCCTTCCTCCCCTCCCCCCTCCGCCTCCCCAGCGACCTTGGGAGAAAGGAGGACGCGCGCAGAAGAAGCAGCGGCGAGAAGAAGGTCAGTGAAAACCGAGGCGAGCTGCACGCCGCCCCCCCAAGGAGGTCAGTCGGAGGGTGGGCGGCGCCGGGTGCTGACGCGTCCGGGTCACACGTACCTGGCGAGAGAGAGAGAAAACCCGCATGAGACGCTTTGCACGGACCGGGCGCGCGGGACGAGAACGTGCCCCACTCAGGGCCGCCGCTCGAGCTGGCCGATCGGGTGACAGGCACCTCAATGTCATATGGGAAGCAATGTAATGCATTGTCACATCAATAGTGTGACTGACAAAATTAACTTTAAATCATATCAATGAAATAGCATTATCTTACGCAAGGCACACACACACACGCACACGCACACACACACACGACACGCACACACACACGATTTTTTTTAGAAATGAAGCCTCTAACTATAAATACATACACAAAGCAAAGACAAAATAAACAAACAAAACCTATAATGTGACAACTTTCTAACAGTTCATCTCCCGGCCTCTGAGCGATTACGAAGAAGGGGGGGAGGAGATCGAGAGTCTATCAAAAGCTCATTCCTTAATACAAAGACCATAAAAAAAATCGAAAAAATACTTCCCGGAAAACCACTTTCAGGACTCCCCCCCTCCCTCCATCCCTTCCCATCCCCCCCTCCTTCCCTATACTTCCCACCTCCTCTTCCTCCTTACCCCCCCTACCCCTCCGTGACCCCTACCCCCTGACCACCCCTCACCCCTCCCTCCCAATCCTTCTACATCCTCCCCCCCCCTCACACCTCCTCCATCCCCATCCCCCCTTCCCCTCCTCCACCTCCCCACCCTCCTCCCCCACCTCCTCTCCACTTCATCTCCCCATCCCCTTCCTCCACCCTCACCTTCCCCCCTCCTCCCTCCCAATCCTCCTCCATCCCCATCCCCCCTTCCCCTCCTCCACCCCCACCCCTCCTCCATTCCCTATGTCATTACACTGTCATCGTAAACACAATCCACGACAATAAAAAAACGAATGAGTTATCTCGGGATGGAAAAAAAAATCGAGGTGGTGAAAGTGGGTTCAATAACGACGCCGCAGTAATGACAAGCACGAGGAGGAAAGAGGCGTGGAGGAGACGAAGACGAAGAAGAGGAAGAAGACGAAGACGGGGAAGAAAACGAAGATGAAGAAGAAGAGGAGGAGGAGGAGGAAGAAGAAGACGAAGAAAAAGAGCAAAAGGACGAAGAAAAGCAGAACAGAGAAGAAGAAGAAGGAAGATCCGAAGAGAGAGAGAGAGCGAGCGCCCGAGAGCAGCCCCAGGAGCGGGCATCGCGGCCCAAGAACCCGGGCGGGGCGTCCGGGTAGGCGATCCGGTAATCGGGAGTAATCGGAGGGCAATTCCGGCGCTAATGTCGGTAATTTTCGTGACCCGACGACCCGGCGCTCAATAAAAGTAACCGGGATAAAGCGCTTTCATCCCTCGCGGTCGGCGCACGCACACGCGTACACGAACACATAGACACAGACACGCAAACACACGCACACACACACACACACACACACACACACACGCACACACACTAACACACACACACGCACGCACACACACACACACACACACACACACACACACACACACACACACACACACACACACACACACACACACACATACACACACACACACAAACAACTTTGTAGCATAAGCACACATAACCACAGATGCACATTATAGAGCAGTATAGCACATCCCTAATAAAATATATATACCATTACGAGATCTATTCACATTTTCCCTTTCAACTTCTCTTCATAATTATCCTTCCTTCCCCCTTTCTGGATGACCTCTCCCGCTTCCAATTAACACGCATCAAAATCAACAAATCTCTTGAACTAACTAACAAACTAACTGACTAAAAAAAAGCCACTATCGCATCCAACTGATCCGTTTTCTTAAAAAATAAAATAATAATAATAATAATAATAATAATAATAATAATAATAATAATAATAATAATAATTTCCCTCCATTATCTCCAGTATCCTACCCTCCCCCCTTCCCCTTCCCGTTCTTCCCTTCCGCTCCCCCCGGCCCGTTGAACAGAGGAACCTCACCAAGTCTAACCCCAGCCAGTGTTCAATCCCCCCCCTCCCCCTCCCCCCGTTCAAGCCGTTCAACAGAGCCGGCGCGCGTCTTTTTCCTGTTGAACGAGACGTGAGCGACCTTACACCGGCGAGATGCACTCACCCCCCCCCCCCGCTATGTCTCATCACCCCCACCACCCACCCCCCTCCTCCCCGCTGTCTCATCACCCCCACCCCCCTCCCCCCTCCTCCCGCTATGTCTCTTCACCCCCACCCCCCTCCCCCCTCCTCCCCGCTATGTCTCTTCACCCCCACCACCCCCCTCCTCCCCGCTATGTCTCATCACCCCCCTCCTCCCCGCTATGTCTCGTCACCCCCACCCCCCTCCCCCCTCCTCCCCGCTATGTCTCTTCACCCCCACCACCCCCCTCCTCCCCGCTATGTCTCATCACCCCCCTCCTCCCCGCTTATGTCTCGTCACCCCCACCACCTCCCCCTCCTCCCCGCTATGTCTCATCACCCCCCCTCCTCCCCGCTATGTCTCTTCACCCCCACCACCCCCCTCCTCCCCGCTATGTCTCATCACCCCCCCTCCTCCCCGCTATGTCTCGTCACCCCCACCACCCCCCTCCTCCCCGCTATGTCTCATCACCCCCCTCCTCCCCGCTATGTCTCGTCACCCCCACCACCCCCCTCCTCCCCGCTATGTCTCATCAACCCCACCACCCCCCTCCTCCCTGCCATGTCTCATCACCCCCACCACCCCTCCCCCCTCCTCCCGCTATGTCTCGTCACCCCCCCCCCTCCTCCTCCCCGCTATGTCTCGTCCACCCCCACCACCACCCCCTTCCTCCCCGGCTATGTCTCGTCACCCCCACCCACCACCCCCCTCCTCCCCTGCTATGTCTCATCACCCCCACACCACCACCCCCTCCCCCCGCTATGTCTCTTCACCCCCATCCCCTCCTCCCCGCTATGTCTCATCACCCCCACCCCCCCCCTCCTCCCCCCTATGTCTCTTCACCCCCACCCCCCCCCCCCTCCCCGCTATGTCTCGTCTCCTACCGCAACTATTTACGGGTCGTGTGTTTTTTTCTCCTCTTTCCAGCTTTCCAGGTTATGATATTTCTCGTTTCCAGCCAGACTGTATTTATCTATCAATTCACTTATTCATCTACTTCAATTAACTGATAGAATGGAGCGAATGAAGTACCAGAGAGAGAGAAAAAAATAATAATACTGAATCATATTTTCTTCCACATCTTTTTGCCTGCCCTTCCATCCTCTTTCTCCCTGGCCAACCTCCCATCCCTTCGACACCTGTTACCCCCCCTCCCCACCATCCCTCCCTCCCTCCCTCCCTCCCTCCCTCCATCACCTTACTTCCCTTCCCACCCTTCGACGCCCCCTCCCCCCCCTCCCCCCGTTAAAGACCAGCAGACAGCAGCCGGACAGAGGGACGCCCACACCCAGCCCGCCGTCCTCCTCCACGCCCGTATATGGCCCGGACACGAGGCAAGGACCCCGGACGCAACAACAGCAGGAACGCTCGTGCAACACCCCCCTCTCCCCTCCCCCCTTTCCCATCCCCCTCTCCCTCACCCTCTCTTCCTAACTCTGCGTCCACACTCTCCCCTACCTTCTCCTCCTATCTCCACTGTCTCTTACCTTCTCCACTATCCTTATCCAGCTCCTCTCCCCAACTCTGCCCTTACTCTCCCCCACCTTCTCCTGTTTCTGTGTCCCCCACTCTTCCACTCATCCTCACCCACCTCCTGTCCCCACTCTCCCCCCATCTTCTCCTCCCACCTCCTGTATCCCTACTCCCCACCTCATCCCCACTCTTCTTCTCTTCCTACCTTTCGTGTCTCCACTATCCTCCCCCACCATTTCTGCCTTCCCACTCTCCCACCTTCTCTCTCTCCTCACCAGTGTCTCCACTCACCTACCGCACCATCTCTCCCCACTCTCCCCGCCTTCCCTCCCTAACTCCCCTTACCACTCACCTCTCCCCATCTTCTCTCCCTACCTCCGTGTCCCCTTCCCCCCTTCCCCCCTTCTCACCACCCCTCTCTGTCCCCTCCTCCTTTACAGTGACACGGGGAGCTGATCCCCACACTCAAGACGCCAGAAAAGAATCTCACACTTGCACCGAAGACTCATTCCCCGATACCTGCGTTTGGGTCTCGTCTCCACGCCCGTCTGTTCCTCCGGCCAGAGAGAGAGAGAGATTCCCGGCGTCTTCTTCTTCTTCTCCTTCTTCTGTTTCTTAATTCTTCTTCTGATTGTTCATCTCCTTTTTCTCTTCCTTCTTCTTCTTCTTCTTCTTCTTCTTCTTCTTCTTCTTCTTCTTCTTCTTCTTCTTCTTCTTCTTCTTCTTCTTCTTCTTCTTCTTCTTCTTCTTCTTCTGTCACGGCGCCGGAGTCCGCTTTAGATTGGAGATGCGAGGTGACGTCAATCTCCCCCCCCCCCTTCCCCCCGCACGTACATCCCGCCGGACCGGCTTCCAAGCACTATCCCTCGCCACTTCCTCCTCCTCTCTCCTTCCCCCCGTCTTCTTCACCTTTCTTCTGTTTCTTCCTTAATTCTCGTACTTTTCTTCTGATTTTTCATCTTTTTCTCCTCCTCCTTCTTCTTCTCCTTCCGTTTTTTCATATTCCTCCGCTTGTTCATATTTTTTTGTACTCCCTATTCTCCTCCTACATCCTTTCCGTTGTCTCCCTTTCCTTCCTCTCCTCCTCCTCTTGCTCCTCCTTCTCCTACGTCTTTCCCCCTATTCCCCCCCTTCCCCCACCCGCCCCTTCCCTCAACAGGTGCCCTTCCCCGCAGCCCCCTCGCCGCGGGGAGGAGGACCGCGACCCGGGCTGGCACTCGGAAGCGACCGTCCCTCTCGCGCTCGCCCGAGGAATTCCTTTCCCTTCCGACCCGGCCGTCGTGCGCCCCTTAGCACACGCCGATCGCCTTCGTTCCGCGCGCAGACACCCGACGGCGGAAGTACCCTCACCCACCCCCACCCCATCCCACCCCACCCGTCCCCCGCTTTCGCCCCTCGGAACCTTCCCAGGCCCTGTCCACTCTCTCTCTCGTGGCGTCGGACGCGGGGGCCACCGATCCCGCCGGAAGTAACACTGCCCATAACAGGCGGCGGCGATCAGGCATATGGGGAGGAAGTGGGCGTGGCGAAGGGCGGGAGCTGGGCGGCTGTTAGCGGACAAATGAGGCCTTAATTAGCGGCCGAGTCCCCACGAGGGCGGCGCCGGCGGGCTCTCGGCTCCCACCCGACGTCAACACGCTGGACAAACGCGTCATCTTGTGCCCTCCAGAGCCCGGAGTGTTTGGACGGCGCCGCCTCCCTTTTTAAGCGGCGCCCGATTGCTAACGGGATTCGCAAACCGAGCTCGGAGGAAATGAGGAAGTTGGTTTAACGGCCTTAATTGTGGAAGTATAATTTCCTGCTTCCTGGGAACACCGATACACACACACAGGTAGAAAACGACATAGGCACAGTCGCAATAGGATAAGGATACACACACACACACACACACACACACACACACACACACACACACACACACACACACACACACACACACACACACAGAGAGAGAGAGAGAGAGAGAGAGAGAGAGAGAGAGAGAGAGAGAGAGAGAGAGAGAGAGAGAGATAGAGAGAGAGAGAGAGAGAGAGAGAGAGAGAGAGAGAGACAGACAGACAGACACGGTCGCGTATAATAGTAAATACAATACGCATTATACTTAAACATCTCTATATATCTATCTACACACTCGAGTAAGCCCAAACGGCACCAGCGACTCTATCCCCTCCCCTGCCTCCCCTCCCCTATCCACTTAGGATTTCCCGAACTCGAAACACACACAGACCGACGTCTTCCTCCCCGGCTGCTTTCGCTTCCGCCCCCGAAGCCCCGGAGAGCCAGCGGCCAGGGCAAGCCTCCCGCCGCCGTCACAACAACGACTAATTGCACCGGGTTGCCTCTCCCCCCCCCCTTCCCCCTTCTCCGTCTCGCTCCCCCTCCCCCACCCTTTCCCTTTCCTGCTCCCAACCCCCTCAAATCCCGCCGCCAAGTGAGCAGGACGCCATGTACGCAGTCAGCGGCGGCGCCCGACCGCAGAGCCACACACAGTCGCACACAGACATACGCACACGACCGCCGCCATTGTCAGCATTGTTAGTATTGTTAGCAGCGGCGGCGCGGGTTTCTCACGCTAACAAAACCCTTCGGCCTCACGCCCCCGCGCCGCCGACCGGTAAATCGCCGCCCCCGCCGCCATCAGGGGAAGGCCCTCCTCGCTGAGCCGCCGCCGCCGCCGCCCGCCCGCCCTTCCCCGTCGCGAAGGAGGCGGGAGGGCGGACGGGCGCCGAGGGAAGGCAATCCCATTCGCTCTGCAACAACCTTCCAGGAATGCGTCGCCTGCCGAACAATGCGATAAATGCCTACGAGTGTTAATAATATGTTAATAACTTGGTAATAACTTGTTAATAACTCTGTGGTCTGCCGTGCCACTTTCCATCTCCCTCCCTGCTTTATCTCCCAGTCCTTCTCTTCGCTCAACTCAGCTATCTGTTCCTTTCTATCCACCGTTTCCCCCAAGGAAAACAAACCAAACAAAAATCAACAAAATAACAAAAATGGATAACAGATAACGGCGCGGGT
>NC_091573.1:34646033-34653533 GCF_042767895.1 Penaeus vannamei
GTCTTGTCCGCCCCTCCCCCCCCCCTCTCCCCCGCCAGCCGACCTTGGGGAGGAAAGGGGAGGAGGGGAGGAGGGGAGGGGTGAAGGGGGGGAGGGGGGGTGAAGGGGGAAGGCAAGAACCCATCTAACTTGAGATTATTTACATATTCAAAGTAAATGGCTGACGACCCTTCCCCACCATTCCCCCCCCCTCCCCCACCGCTGTCGTCAGAATCGCCGCCTCTTGTGTCAGAACAACCACCCTAATCTTCGCGGTCATCACCACCATCGTTATCGTTATCACCACCTTCATCACCATCAGCTATCATTACCATCATCACCATCGTCATCGTTCTCACCATCAGTAGCAAATTCTTAATCACCATCACCACCGCCACTGTCATCATTCTTACCATCATCACCAAATTCGTCATCACCACCATCATCATTCTCACCATCATCACCACCACCAGTCATCATTCTCATTCTCATCATCACCATCACCATCATTCCTGTCATCATTCTCATCATCACCACCATCGTCATTATTCTCACCATCACCATTCTCACCATCATCATCACCACCACCACCGTCACCGCCGTCAACACCGCCACGAATTCGCCACAAAAGGTCACGCTCTGATACGCTTTCCCCGTCGCCGTCATTAAGGGGACCGCCGGCCTACCTGTCCACAGTCCGCGCGCCATTGTGGATAATCATAAACATGTACAACAACAACATGGCAGATCAGCCCCTAATGTACATAGGTACACAAAACACACACACACACACACACACAAACACACACACACTCTCTCTCTCTCCTTCTCCCTGTCCCTAATCCCCCCCTCCTTCGCTCTACCTCTTTCTCTCTTTCTCTCTCTCTCTCTCTCTCTCTCTCTCTCTCTCTCTCTCTCTCTCTCTCTCTCTTCTCTCTCTCTCTCTCTCTCTCTCTCTCTCTCTCTCTCTCTCTCTCTCTCTCTCTCTCTCTCTCTCTCACTCACACTCACACACACACGCACACACACACGCACACACACACGCACACACACACACACACACACAAACACACACACACACAAACACACACACACACACAAACACACACACACACATAAACCCACAAACACACACACACAAACACACACACACACAAACACACACACACAAACTCCCTCTCACCCTCTCTCCTTCCCTCCCTCCAACAAACCTTACAACACAACAAACCATAAAAAAATAAATGATACAACAACAACAACAACAAAATCAACAACAACAAAAAGACGCCGCCAGCAGAGTGCCCGGGGAGAGTGGTTTCCCTAATATTCCAAGCGAGTTCATGGCGCTGCGAGACGGGGTGTGATGTGCACTTCCAGACATGGCGCCCACTCCCGCCATCTCCCTGCACCCGTGTCGAACAATAAATGAGGGTCAACGGCAATTGCAAACCAAGCAAAGAAGCAAATGACAAAAAATAACGGGATGACGATAACTAATAAGTTAACTAAACTATTGAGCCAAACCCAGGCAACCAAGACAAACAAATATGACAACGACACAAACAAAAAACAAACAAACAGCCAAAGAGAAATCAAATAAGCCCCCCAAATTATCCAAATAAGAACCGCACCAAACAAACAAGCCGACATCAATGACACAAACAAACAAACAAACAAACCGACGAGCCAGTAGCAACACGAAACAAACGACTCACGAACAATCCAACAAAGCAATCATCTTATAAAGGTTACTACGACTTGCTATAGTGCGACGATTGATATTATATTCGCTGGCGGTATTACATTCACTCAATCTATCAAATCATCATCATCATCTATTCACGCAATCTTTATCTAATCCTTTTCCTTCCCTGTCACTTCCTCTCCTCCGAGTCGCGATCCTACGAAACGCCTTTTTCTCCTTTCCTTTCCTTTCTTCCAGCCCTCCTTCACTCATTTCTTCTCGTTCTTCGTCTTCCCCTCCCATTCCGTATATCCTTCCTCACTCATCCACTCACTTACGCTCACCCATTTACTTACTCATTCATCTACTTACTCACTCACTCACTCACCTACTTACTTACTCACTCACTCACCTACTTACTTACTCACTCATTCACCTACTTACTCACTCACTCCCGTCCTGACTCCCTCCCTCCCTGCTCCCTCCTTCCATCCTACCTACCTCCCTTCCTTCCTTTAATCCTTCCATCCTCCCTCCCTCCCTCCCTTCCTCTATATTCCTTCCACTTACCTCACCTCCCTCCCTCTCCTTCATTCCTCCCCGATTCTCCTCCTTGTCCTCCTCCTTCCTCCTCCTCCTCCTCCTCCTCCACCTCCTCCTTTCTCTCCTTCCTCCTCCTCCTCCTCCTTCCTCCTCCTCCTCCTCCTTCCTGGTCTCACTTCCACTCCCCGCCCATGGTCCTTCATGCCCCTGGGGAATACGAAGGGCCCACGAACCAGGCATGACCTCGGCCCTCACTCCTATTTATGCCTCCCCCCCCCCCGCCGGTACCCCCCGAGGCCGTCCGCAACCTTTGACCCTCTGCCCTCTTGCCCTAGTGCCTAAAAGGGAGGGGAGGAAGGAGGAGGAGGAAGGAGGAAGGGAGAGGTAGAAGGAGGAAGGAGGAAGTGGGAGGCAGAAGGGGGAAGGAGGAAGGGGGAGGCAGAAGGAGGAAGGAGGAAGGGGGAGGCAGAAGGAGGAAGGAGGAAGGGAGATGTAGAAGGAGGAAGGGGAAGGGGAAAGGTAGGGGGATGGGGAAGAGGAACAGGGATGGGGAAGAGGAACAGGGATGGGGAAGGGGAGTGGGAAGTAGTGGAGGAACAGAGAAGAAAGGGAGAGGATAAAGGAAGAAGGGGTGAAAGGGAAGGAAGGGAGGAGAAAGTGGAAAATATGAGAGAGGAGGAAAAGGAAGAAGAGGAGAAAAGACGAATGGGAAAGAAAAAGAAAAAAAGGAAGACGAAGAAGGAGAAAAGGAATGCAGAAAGAAGAAATGAGAGAGGGGGAGAACGGCGAAAGGAAGAGAAAGGAAGGTGGGCGGGAGAAGGCGGGAAGGGGTCAGAGAAGGCACGTGAAAAGGGGGGAGTGGGCGGACATGGGAAGGGAAGGGAAGGGGGCGAAGCGGGAGGAGGGAAGCGATGATGATGATGATAATGCCCTTCGAGTGATGACTGTGAATGATGAGGGTCCGAGGCCACGGGGAAGGGCCGGCTCCACGTGGCTCTGAAACGATGAAGTAATAGCCACTACTATTAAGCCCTTACACTGTTATAGTAGTAGTAGTACTACTACTAGTAGTAGTACTAGTAGTAGTGGTAGCTCTTGTTGTAGTAGTAGTAATGGTAGCAATTTTATTAGTTGAAATAGTAGTAGTAGTAGTAGTAACAGAAGTAGTAGAAATAGTACAAATAGTAGTAGTTGTAGTAATAGTAGTAACAGTAATAGTAATAGTAGTAGCAGTAGTAGAAATAGTAATAGTAATAGTATTAGTAGTAATAGTAATGGTGGTACAGCAACATCAACTGCAGTTGTTGTAGTAGTGGTAGTGATCATAGTCATCGTAGTAGCAATGCTAATAGAAGTCGTAGCAGCAGCAGTAATAGTAACAGCAGACACCCGAATCTCCGTGTCACCCGGGCTGAACACTGGCAGCAGCAGCAGCTCACAAGCGAAACGAAGGTGAGAAACGACGGCGCACCCAGAGCACAGATCACGGGACTTTCACGCCATTAGCCTTTACAGCTTCGGGAGGAATGGGCCCGCAGGACGAATCCTTCTACGGGAGACCAGCTGAAGTCAGGATGGAGAAAAACAACAACTAAAGGGGATATATAGCTGGTTGGTTGAGGCGTAGCCTATGATTCTCGTTGGTGTTACTGTAGTAGCAGTGGAAGCAGTAGTAACAGTAGTAGTAGTAGCAGTAGCAGTAGTAGTCGTAGTCGTAATAGTATTAGTAATAGTATTACTAATAGTAGTAGTAGCAGCAATAGTAGCAATAATAGTAGTAGCAGTAGTACAAATAGTAGACGTAGAATAGCAGTAGAGTTGTGGCAGTGTAGTATTAGAGCAGCAGCAGTCGTAGTCGTCGTCGTGAAGGAGGGGGAGCAGCGGCTGCAGCATTAGCAGCAGAAGTAGTAACACTACCATAGTCGCCATTTCCTCTCTCTCTCTCTCCTTTTCCCTCTGCAGTAGACACGTTATGCATCCTTCTTTCCCTATGTCTCTTCCTCTGTTTATCCTCCCGTCCTGCTCGTCCCTCGTATTCGCTCCCTTCTTCCCAAGTCTTTCATCTTTCCGCTTCCTTCTCCTCCAACATGCTCAAGGAGCTCATCTAAGTATCGACTTCTTGGCACACGCAAAGCCCTCCTTATGCCGCGCTCCCCCCCACCCCTCCTGCTCCTCCTCCTCCTCCTCCTCCTCCTCTCCATTTTCTTTTCGCTTATACACTTTTTTCTCGGCTTCTTATCTTGTCCCTCTCTTTCCACTTAATACTCTTTCTACCTTGCCGCTTTCGCCTCCTTCCCAAATCACAAAACATAAAAGACCTTGGAAGATAAATAGACCTTCATCATCTTCTCCATCTTCTTCTTCGTCTTCATCATCTTCTCCGTCTTCTTCTTCGTCTTCATCATCTTCTCCGTCTTCTTCTTCGTCTTCATCATCTTCTCCATCTTCTTCTTCGTCTTCATCATCTTCCGCTCTCTTCTTCAGTTCTCATCATCTTCTCCATCTCTTCTCTTCGTCTTCATCATCTTCCTCCATCATTCCATTCTTCGTCTTTCAGTATTTTCTTCATCATCTTCTCCATCTTCTTCTTCGTCTTCATCATCTTTTTCCTTTCTTCTCTCTTCTTTTACTTCTCTTTTTAGGGGGGTTAGGCGGGGGGAGGGGGGGGATGAAAGAGCAGTTCGTGAGCCACAGAAGGCCAGACGGATCCCCTTAATCGCCCTCCGCACCGCTTGTCGTGCCTCTTGGAGAAGTCTAATTGCCCCTCCCCCCCCCCCACCCCACCACCCCCGCCTCCACTGCCCTCCGCAGATGCAATCGCTCGGCCTCTTCGTTGTGCCGAGTCTTCGTTATCGCGAAGATTTACCTGACGTCTGGGTATGCACATCTCGTCGACCACCTTAGCGATCTCGGGCAGAGAGTAAACAAAACAAAAGAAAACAAAACAAAAGAAAACAAAACAAAAGAAAACAAAACAAAACAAAACAAAAAAATCACAGCAGCCCTAGTCCATAAAACCGTCTTCCTCCTTCACCTCCCACTGCATTCCCGCCCTTACGGACCCGCCCTCCCTTCTCCTTACCACCCCCACCCCCTCCCCCTCCCCCACCTCGAAAGGTCCCCCGAAGATGCGCCTCCGCCTTCGGAGATCGTGAACGGAAGACCCCGAGAGGCTGCTCATCGCCGACCCTGTTATGCCCGTTGCTCGAGCCGCAAGCTGCCAATTACGTCTCTCTCGGAGGCCCCTGATCCCCGCACCTGTTGTTGTTGTTGTTGTTGTTGTTTGTTGTCTTTGTCAATGACTTTCGCTGTTGTGGAGTCTCTTGTCTCGACCTGCATCTGTTGTCCTTCTACGTGGTGATTTGCATATTTACTTCCATCTGCTCTGAGCTCGTTGGCGACGTTGCAAAAGCTGTTTTGCAATCTCCCGTCACTGCTGTTGTTGTTGCAGCGGATATATTTATTCCTCCCATGGGCTCTTTAAATTCTTATTGCACTCTTTAGGATTACTCGACGAAGCTATTACTTTTCAGCTTCAGGGCGTCTGGGGGACTCGCTTCTCGTCGTTACTTTGTGCTTACTGCTGCTCTTTCATCTCGCTCCATTTCCCTTACTTTCTACTCATAAACATACAAAAAACAAAGACACGTACAATGCAACACGACACGCTACAAAACATCCGGCCAGGACCTGAAAAAAACACCGTCGGCCAAAGGCGTCCCCAGCGACAATGAAATGTGGAGAGACAGGTTTTGCGAAGACAATAAAATCTATCACAATCATGTTCCCGACCACATAATTTCAGTCAAGAATTCATAATCACTGTCGGAATACTGAAATAACAGCAATAAAAAGCTCGATACTCATCACACTGACAAAATCTCTGACACGAACCCCGGGGCGCCGCGCGAAAGGCCAGGCTGCATCCCCGTGCCCTCGCGCCTCGCCTCCGCCCTCGAGGAACCCTGTACCCTGTACCCTGAGACGTTTCCATAGGGAACCTAGAGCAGCGCGCCCCGTACCCACCGCCCCCTTCCATACCCTCGCGCACCCTCGGGACGGCCCCAGACCCATCCGCGACGTGACCCAACGGGCAGCGGGACGACGGATGCGGCGCGACGGCGGGATGCGCGCGGCGCCCGTGTCCCGACTGCTAAATCCGACGCGAATGCGGACCGCCGGGGATTCGCGGCGAGCGGAGACCACGCCTCGCCGAGATGTCGGGGCGGCGGCGGGGCTCGTCCTGCATGAGGCGAGGAGCCATTTGCATAGCGATTAAAGACTCGAGGTTCCCGCCGCCATTGACTGCGGCTGGATTCCTCCCGCGATCGGATCCGCTGAATGGGAGACTTAATCGTGTGCCTTTCTCCGCTCAATCGGCGGGAGATGGCGCGCTGATGAGCAGGATGAATAATTTGCGGCAGGCGATTTGCCAAGCACGGTGTCCCTGCGTAGGACTGGTTGTGGATCTATTTGTGTGTGTGTGTGTGTGTGTGTGTGTGTGTGTGTGTGTGTGTGTGTGTGTGTGTGTGTGTGTGTGTGTGTGTGTGTGTGTGTGTGTGTGTGTGTGTGTGTGTGTGTGTGTGTGTGTGTGGGTGTGTGCGCGTGTGTGTGTGCGTGTGTGGGTGGGTGGGTGGTGGGGTGTGTGGGGGGGTGGGTGGGTGGGTGGGTGGGTGGGTGCGTGCGTGCGTGCGTGCGTGCGTGCGTGTGCGTGTGCGTGTACATGTGCGAATACCCTCTAAACCTTCCCCCCTACCTTCTCTTAATACCCCCTCCCCCCCACGTCACGCCACCCGCCCCTCCCTCCGTCACAGGCGCCGTCACGCAGCCCGCCGTCGGCCCCCTCCTTACGCAACCTCGCCGAATACATATCCATAATGAGGGCCGGAGGGGAGGCCGAGGAGGAGGGACGAGGGGAGAGGGGGAAGTGGGGGAGGGGGAGAAGGAGAAGGGGAGGGGGGAGAGAGGAAAGTGGGGGGAGGGGGAGAAGGGGAGGGAGAGGAAAGGGGGAGGGAGCAGAGGGGGAGTGGGGGAAGGGGAGGGGAGAGAGAGGAAAGTGGGCGGGAGGGGGAGGGGGTGAAGGAGAAGGAGAGAGAGGAGAGTTGGGAAAAAGGAGAAAAGGGAGAGAAGGGATTGGGGGAGAAGAAAGGAGAGCACGAAAACGGGAAATAGAGAAAGGGGAAGAAAGAGACAGAGAAAGGCCGAATGAGAAGGGGGAGTGGGGTAAAGGAGAAACAATCAGAAAAGGGGAAAGGGAGAGAAAATATGATAAAAAGGAGAGAGGAGAAAGTGAA
>NC_091573.1:34661033-34686033 GCF_042767895.1 Penaeus vannamei
ATAATTAGACACGGAAGACGAAAAACGAAGAAGAGGCAAAACCAATAACAATAACGGCCAAAAAAATAACGACAGCGTAGCAACGGCATCCAGCCCGATCCTTAATTAGGCCACGCACTCACCTCGCCCCCTTAATCACCTGTCCCAATTAAGCGGCATAATTACCCACCGCCGTTAAGGTCAGCGCGGCGATAACACTAAACCTACTAAACCACTTTATAGCGCCGTATATATACATATAAAAAATTGTCAAAAAATAAGTCCTATATATAAAAAAAAAAGAAAAAAAAAATCTGGCGCTGGCATTCCGAACCGCTGGAGGCCCTCACGAAATGCTCCTGCGGGGGTTTGTTGTATGGAGGGGAGGGGAGGGAGGGGAGGGAAGGGGAGGGAAGGGGAAGGGGAAGGGGAAGGGGAAGGAGAGGGGAGGGATGCAGGGAAAAGTGGGGAGGGGAGGGAGGGGGTGGCAAAGGGGAAGGAAGGGGAAGGGGAAGGGGGAATGGGAGGGGTGGAGGAAGGGGAGTGGGGGAGGAAAATGGAAGGAAGAGAGAGGGAATGGGGAGAGATGGAGGGAAAGGGGAAGGGGAGAATGGATGGAGGGAAGGGTAATGGAGACGGGAGGGGAGGGATGTAGAGAAGGGGAGGGGAGGGATGTAGAGAAGGGGAGGGGAGGGAGGGGAGGAGGAAGGAAGAAAAGGAAGGAGGAAGAGAGATATTAGCATGGACATAAAACGGGGAGAGAGAGGAGAGGTGAGAACGGAAGCGAGAGGAAGAAGGAAGGGAGGAAGGAGAGAAAGGGAAGGAGAGGAAGAGAGAAGCATTAGCATGCGATGAACACACATCGCACAACTTGGGAAATGCTGCTATTTCGTTACACGTTAAATAATTCACGTAAATAAATAAATAAATAAATATATAAACATATAAATAAATAAAAGACAAATTTTTAAACGCTCACACAGATGCCATTCAACAACCCACCCAAAGGCCAATGTTGAACCCCGTCCGCAGACTGACCTGACCTGACCTGACCCTCACCTTTTATCAGCCCCGGAAACAACAATTAAAAAAATCCCCCCCCCCCCCGCCTCTCATTCTCATCCGCTACTTGCTACACATCTGGCGTGCACATTTGTCTCAGAAACAAGTCCCGACAAGTCAATAAATTAAGGATATCTGCAGTCGGTGACACCCGTTCCCAGGCATTCAACAACCCAAAACACATCAGATAAACAAATAATCAGGTAAACAAATAAACTGTGTCATGATTTCTTGCCAGGTTCCGCGCCCCGGTCCTCTCACATACACCACGTAGGCTGAAACTTCAATATCACTATCAACAACAACAACAACAACAACAACAACAACAACAACAAAATCCACCCCAGCGACGTACCTGCCAACAAGCTCACGGGCGATGTATTTCCCACAACAGCATAAATCCTACATCGCGTAATCGACCTCGTAAAAAAAAAAAAAAAAGAAAAAAAGACCTCGGGAGCAGCGAATTCCCATGCCTCCTCCTCCTCCGCCTCCCTCCTCGTCCTCCCTCCTCCCTCCTCCTCCAGGATGTGCGAAAAACCGTGGGAATCCCGCCCCTCGGGAACCCATCCATAAGGGCGAACGAAACCCCCCCTCCCCCCACCCCTTATCTTCCCCCCGTCTTCCGCGTACCTGGCCTATGGAAAAGCACGAATTCCCCTCCCCTTCGGTGGTATAGCGTTTCTTTTGTCTACCTCCTTCCTACTTCCTACCTCCTACCTCCTACCTCCTCATTTTGCTGCGGCTGAATCGGGTACCGTTAGCCACGTTCATATTTTCCCGCCGTCGACTTCTCACGCTTAATCAACATGTGCCGGCCTGTTTACACCAAAAAGTGAATACCCTTGAGAACTAAGAGACATACCGACAGCTGACCAATATCGATAGAGTAAGCGACCACACACACGTTACCTGTCCGACCGGCCTTACCTGAAAAGAGATGAACATAAACATTAGTCTTTACGTAATTAAACTGCGTGTTCAAAAATACACACTGAAGTGCAATGCTGTTACAACACACTACAAATAATTGCATGTGGTAAATGAATCATAGTAATTGGGAGAGAGAGAGAGAGAGAGAGAGAGAGAGAGAGAGAGAGAGAGAGAGAGAGAGAGAGAGAGAGAGAGAGAGAGAGAGAGAGAGAGAGAGAGAGAGAGAGACAGAGACAGAGACAGAGACAGAGACAGAGACAGAGACAGAGACAGAGACAGAGACAGAGACAGAGACAGAGACAGAGACAGAGACAGAGACAGAGACAGAGACAGAGACAGAGACAGAGACAGAGATAGAAACAGAGATATATAGAGAGATAGAAACAGAGATAGAGATAGATATACATATAGATGAAGAGAGAGTATATATCTTACACACATCCATGATTTTTTTCTAATCTCTTTCAAAAATCAACCAACACACATCCCCACCAGCGCACCATCCTTCCAAATACACAAACACACAAATCCTTAGAGACAACCTTTGCCTTCTATAAAGCGTCTGCCATTTATAGTCCGTCCATAAGGTCGATCCTTGCACACAAAGTTCAAGGCAGCGGCGTCTTTACGGTCATGACCTTCAGTCTTCTTGCCTGCCTTATACGGCGTCATCGCATTGTCGTCTGCACGCTCACTTCCGCACAGTGTCATCATCACCATCGTCATCACTGTCATCATCATCATCATTATCATCATTATCATCGTTATCGTCGCCATCGTCATCGTCATCGTCATCATCATTATCATCATTATCGTCGTCATCGTCATCATCATTATCGTCATCATCACCATCATCATCATCATCACCACCATCATCACCACCATCACCATCACCATCATCACCACCACCATCATCATCATCGCTGCTCATATCAACTACTCTTTAGCTTCGCACTATTTATCTTTGTCGTTGGCTGTCTCGCTTTCTTGCTTTTTTTTCCCCTTTAATATCGTAACTGGTTTTGCCTTGCGTCTCCTCATCTAAGTCTTGCGCAATTCCCTTGTTTCTTACTCCTCTCTCTTTCTTCCACTTCTTCTTCTTTAATAATTCTCCTTTTATTGACCTTTGGCGTCTGATCCCACTCCGAGCCAAACCTCTTTCCCCATCACTCTCCTCCTCCTCCTCTCCCTCCTCCTCCATCTCCCTCTCTCCTCTCAATTTCTCTCCTCCTCTCCCCCCTCACCCCTCCTCACCCCCTCTCCTCCTCTCCCTCCTCACCCTCTCCTCCTCTCCCCTCCCTCACCCCTCTCCTCTCCCCGCTCCCTCCATTCCCTCCTCTCCCTCCTCACCCCTCTCTCTCCTCCTCTCCCTCCTCACCCTCTCCTCCCTCTCCCCCTCTCACCCTCCTCACTTTCCTCCCCTTCCTCACCCCTCTCCCATTCTCCCCTCCTCCCCCGGTCTTCATTCCTCCTCCTCTCCACCTTTCATCCCCTCCCTCCAGCCACTTACTACGTCACAGCTCCTGTTACTACTACAACTTACCCTCCGCCCTTCCCCGGCTTCCCCCTCCCTCCCCCCCCCCTCGTCCCTGCTACTGACCCCGGGGGCATTCGTGGTTTGCAGTGCTCACGCCGGAGGAGGAGGAGGAGGAGGAGGAGGAGGAGGAGGAGGAGGAGGAGGAGGAGGAGGAGGCGGAGGAGGAGGAGGGAGGAGGGAGGAGGGGGGGGGAGGAGGAGAGGGGGAGGAGGGAGGAGGAGGAGGGAGGAGGAGGAGGAAAGGAGGAGGAGGAAGGGGAGGAGGAGGAGGAGGAGGAGGAGGAGGAGGAGGAAGAAGAGGAGGGGGGAGGAGGAGGGAGGAGGAGGAGTGAGGAGGAGGATGGGAGGAGGGAGAGGGAAGAAGAAGAAAAGGGGGAGGAAAACGAGGAGGAGAAAGAGGAGGAAGAGGTGGATGATGATGATGATGTGGAGAAGCATAAGCACAGGAAGGAGGACACAGAGAACGAAAGGCGGAGCAGCAATAAAGGAGGAGAAAGAGGAATAACAGGAGCTGGAGCAGCCGCGACGACGGCGAAACAAACCGGCGGAAGCAACAGAAAAAGGAAATCTATATAAAACTATATATATATATATATATATATATATATATATATATATATATATATATATATATATATATATATATAAACAAGAAAAACAATAAAAACTACACTATGAAAACGCGAGCGAGCGAGGGGGCGGGCGAGCGCGCACAGGAGCCGGATGGAGGAGGGGCGGCGGGACGAGGGCGGGGCGGGAAGCGATCTCCTCGGGGCCCCCGGAGGGAGACAAAACAAAGAAGGTGAAGTATCTTGTCGGCAGAGGACACCGCCGCCCGGAGGCTCTCGCGGAGTCGACGTAATATCCCCCACCCCACCCACACCCCCACCCCTGTCTCGCCGCGGTCCCCCCCCCCTCCACCCCCTTCGCTCCACATTCTCATATCCTCTGTTATCCCGATCTCCATTCTCTTTCTTCATTCCCCTTTCCCTTCTCTACCTATCTATCCCCCTTCACTCTCCCTCCTCCGACATCGGTCCCCACCCCACCCCCACCTCGCCCAACATTCCTTGGTTATCCTCTTATCCCGACCTCCGTTCTTCTTTAATCCCCTTTCTCCATTCCCCCTTTCCCTTCTCCACCTATCTATCCCCATTCACTCTTCCTCCTGCAGCCTCCCCTTCGTCCCCTTCGTCCTCAAACCCCTCCCTCCCCCACCCCTCCCTCCCATCCCCCATCCTCCTCCTCCTCCTCTTCTGCAATTCCGCGCAATCAATCACCCTTAAGCGAGCTCTGCAACACAAAGAAAATGTCCTTTGCTGGGATGTATATCACCTTATGACGCGGGTCACGTGCTCCGACGGGTCTCTCCGGCCATCGAGATAAGCGGGACGAAGGCTGGTGGAGAGTTCTCCTTATATCTCTCTCTCTCTCACTCTCTCTCTTCTCTCTCTCTCTCTTCTCTCTCTCTCTCTCTCTCTCTCTCTCTCTCTCTCTCTCTCTCTCTCTCTCTCTCTTCTCTCTCTCTCTCTCTCTCTCTCTCTCTCCCCTCTCTCTCTCTCCCCCCCCCCGTTCTCCATCATGCGCTCCTGTTCTTTTTCCGTCTCTCTCTCTCTCTCCCCTCTTTTTTTTCCCTCTCCCGCTCTTGTTCTACCTCTTTCCCCCACGCTTTTGTTTTCTCTCCCTTTTTTTTCTTTTTTCTCTCTTTTTTTTCTTCCTCCTCTTTTTTTTTTTTCTCTCTCTGTTTCTTTTTCTTTTCCCTCCTCTCCCTCTCTCTCAAGTTTCCTTCCCCCTCTCCCTTAACCCCAGCCCTGCCCCTCCCCCACCCCCCCCCCACCCGCCGCCGCCGCTCCCGTGAGATCCAGGCCCTCCGACCTTCAACAGTGCCCCCGCCTCCCGTCGCCTCGGGATACTAGCAACTCCTAAAAGAGGGAAGAGAGAGAGAGAGAGAGAGAGAGAGAGAGAGAGAGAGAGAGAGAGAGAGAGAGAAAGAGAGAGGGAGAGGAGAGAGAGAGGAGAGAGAGGGGGGGGGGGGGGGCTCTTCTCACGCTCGCTCCGAAGGGACACGACGCACACGCTGTCCGATCGCAGGGTTTTCGCACTCATTCTCGGACGTTTGGAACTTTCCGATAAGGACTCTTTCCCCCCCCTGTCCCTTTTGCTCCTATCCTCTCTTCTGCCCTCTTCCTCTCCTTCTCCTCCTCCTCCTCCTCCTCCTTCTTCTTCTTCTTCTTCTTCTTCTTCTTCTTCTTCTTCTTCTTCTTCTTCTTCTTCTTCTTCTTCTTCTTCTTCTTCTTCTTCTTCCCCTCCATTTCCCCTTGCCCATTCGCTTTCTTTCCCCCAATGACAAAACCCCTTATCTAAAACCGGGTTCCTCTTCCCACTCCTCACTCTTCTACTTCTTCCTCTGCTCCTCCTCCTCCTCCCTTCTCCTTCTCTAACATCTTTCTATCCCCTCCAAACCCCTTTTCATCAACCATGTCCCCGCCCTCGTCCTCGTCCTCCTCACTCGCCCTCCCATACGACCCTCAACTCTCTGCTTACCTCGCATGCTTTCGAAAGCTCGCAACACACCTTTTCCTGGTCATTCGCAACACACTCCCTAAAGACCACACGATTGACTCACACACTCCCTAAAGACCACACGAACGACTCACGCACGCCCTAAAGATCACACATACGACTCACACTTTTCCCCAAAGACCACACGAACGACTCACCTAAAGACCACACGAACAAAATCACACACTCCCCAAAGCCACAGAACATCACGATTCCCCAAAGACCCCGAACGACCCACCCCCTAAAGACCACACGAACGACTCACGCACTCTAAAGACCACACGAACGACTCACGCCCTCCCAAAGACCACACGAACGACTCCCCTCCCTAAAGACCCCAACCTCCGCACTCCCTAAAGACCACACGAACGACTCACGCACCCTCCTAAAGACCACACGAACGACTCACGCACTCCTAAAGACCACACGAACGCTCACCCTCCCTAAAGACCCACGAACGACTCACGCACTCCTAAAGACCACCGAACGACTCACGCACCCCCTAAAGGGAAAACCGAACGACTCACGCACTTAAAAACCACACGAAACTCCCCTCCCTAAAACCCACGAACGCTCACGCACTCCTAAAGACCACACGAACGACTCCGCACCCCTAAAGACCACACGAACGACTCAGCACTCCCTAAAGACCACACGAACGACTCACCACTCCCTAAAGACCACAGAACGACTCACGCACTCCCTAAAGACCAAGAACGACTCACGCACCCCTAAAGACCACACGAACGACTCACACACCCCTAAAGACCACACGAACGACTCACCCCCCTAAAGACCACACGAAGCTCCCCCCCCTAAAGCCACACGAACGACTCACGCACTTAAAGACCACACAAACGACTCACGCACTCCCTAAAGACCACAAGAACGACTCACGCACTCCCTAAAGACCACAAGAACGACTCACGCACTCCCTAAAGACCACACGAACGACTCACGCACTCCCTAAAGACCACACGAACGACTCACGCACTCCCTAAAGACCACACGAACGACTCACGCACTCCCTAAAGACCCACGAACGACTCACACCTCCCTAAAGACCACACGAACGACTCACCCTCCCTAAAGACCACACGAACGATCACGCACTTAAAGACCACCAACGACTCCGCCTCCCAAAGACCCACGAACGACTCACGCACTCCTAAAGACCACACGAACGACTCACGACCCCTAAAGACCACCCGAACGCCTCACGCACCCCCTAAAGACCACACCAACGCCTCACGCACTCCCTAAAGACCACACGAACGACTCAAACACTCCCTAAAGACCACACGAACGACTCACGCACTCCCTAAAGACCACACGAACGACTCACGCACTCCCTAAAGACCACACGAACGACTCACGCACTCCCTAAAGACCACACGAACGACTCACGCACTCCCTAAAGACCACACGAACGACTCACGCACTCCCTAAAGACCACACGAACGACTCCTCAGGTGTGTCATTATCAAAGGTATCCCGGTTCTTTTATCACCTCATATTCCCCACTATTTCTCTCGCTATACAACATGCTCTCACACTGACCAGCCACATTGAGGTAATGAATATCATTTTAAAACCAAAACCCAGAACAATAATCCAGAAAAGAAAGTGATCGCGGTTTGATGAGGGAGAGAAAGTTGGGGGGAAATCAAGCGACGGAGAGTGAGAGTGAATAAGTGTGTGTGTGTGTGAGTGTGTGTATGTGTGTATATGTGTGTGTGTGTGTGTGTGTGTGTGTGTGTGTGTGTGTTGTGTGTGTGTGTGTGTGTGTGTGTGTGTGTGTGTGTGTGTGTGTGTGTGTAAGTCAGAGAGAGAGAGAGAGAGAGAGAGAGAGAGAGAGAGAGAGCGAGAGAACAAGAGAGAGACAGAGCAGAAGAGAGAGAGAGAGAACAGAGGAGAGAGAGAGAGAGAGCGAGAGAGAGAGAGAGAGAGAGAGAGAGAGAGAGAGAGAGAGAGAGAAGGAAGTACAGGTAGAGACAGAGACCAACAGACCAACAAACCAACAGACGAGCGGGGTGATGGGGGATGGGGAGGAGGGGTACATCAACGCCCCACGTGACACCCATCCCTCACGAACGGCCGCCGGGTAAGAAGGGAAAAAAAAAAAAAAATTATGCAAATCGCCTCCGATAATTCACGCCCGCGATAAGAAGATCCCATTAGCATGTTCCGTATTCATAACGAGGCCGATACGTCATTTACCTACCCCTCCCCCCCCGCCCCCCGCCCCGCCCCCCCGCCCCCCCGATAAACCAGCTCATCCCTCACGCCCAAAAAAACCCGTTCTGGGCGCTGCAATTAGTGTCCTCGATCGCAGAACTCCCAATGAAGATAATGCCGGCCGATTCTTTTTTTTCTTTTTAATCTGCATACTGCGCATAAATCAAGTGACAAGAATGAGATAAGGGGGGAAAGAAAGTGAGGGAGAAAAAAAAAAAAAAAAAAAAAGAAAAAGAAAAAGAAGAAAAGAGAGAGAGAGAGAGAGAGAGAGAGGTGAAGAAAAGAGAGAGAGAGAGAGAAGTGAAGAAAAGAGAGAGAGAGAGAGAGAGAGAGAGAGAGAGAGAGAGAGAGAGAGAGCAAAAAAAAAAAAAAAAAAAGAAGAAGAAAAAAGAAGAAAAAAAAGAAAAAAAGGGAAAAGAAAAAAAAAAGACAAGAAAATCATCTCCCTCATTACCTTTAATTGTTGCCACCCCACGACACCCCCGAAAAATTTCTCCGCCGCCCCCAAACCCCAAGCCCCACGCCACCCCTTCCAGAAAATTTTCCCCCCTTAGAACTGATAAAAGAGAAGGGGAGGGGTGACGAAGCGGGAGGAAATTTCGAAGGAGGGGGGGGGAAAGGGGGGGGGGGTTAGGGGGAGGGGAGAGGGGGGAGGAAAGGAGGAGGGGTAAGGAGAAGGAGGGGAGAGGGGGAAGAGGGGGATTGAAGGAAGGGAGGGGGGGATGAAGGGGAAAAAGGGGGGGAAAAAGAAGGGGAGGGATGGAGGAGAGGGTTACAGCGGGCCACAAACGGGTCCTATTTATGCTAATGCGATGCAAGTAGCTAGCCCACAATAAATCCTCATCCCGGCGCACGTTCCGCTGGCTTCTGACGAGGAGTAGAAAACGAGAGATGAGAGAGAAAGGGAGAGGAGAGAGAGAGAGAGAGGAAAGAAGAGAAGGGAAAAAAAAATAGGTGGGACAAGATGCATGGATATTCCCCCTTGTCAGCCTCAAACGACCACCGAGAATATCGACAACAGGAAAAAGAAAAAAAAAATCATAATAAATAAATACAAATTATCAGTAATAACACCAACAATAAGAACAAAGCCCCCCCCCCAAAAAAAAAAAAAAAAAAAAAAAAGGAAAAAGAAAACACGAAAAGAAATCAGCAGCAATAACCTCCAGATTGGCCACGCTGAGTAACACCTATTAAGGAGTCCCAACCCTTTCCCCACCTTGGCTTCCCGCCTCCCTTTTGGCCGGGAAATCCTGACCACCCCGGGGCCCGTTCCCTCCCGCTCCGAAACGACCCACATACCTAATTTTCAGTCGGTTATCGAAGCTAACATGTGCGTTGTGTTCCCTCCTTTCCATCCTGTTTCCCCTTCCCATGTCCTTCCCTCTCCTGTGCGTTGTGTTCCCTCCTCTCCATCCTGTTTCCCCTTCCCATGTCCTTCCCTCTCCTGTGCGTTGTGTTCCCTCCTCTCCATCCTGTTTCCCCTTTCCATGTCCTTCCCTCTCCTGTGCGTTGTGTTCCCTCCTTTCCATCCTGTTTCCCCTTTCCATGTCCTTCCCTCTCTTGTGCGTTGTGTTCCCTCCTTTCCATCCTGTTTCCCCTTTCCATGTCCTTCCCTCTCTTGTGCGTTGTGTTCCCTCCTTTCCATCCTGTTTCCCCTTTCCATGTCCTTCCCTCTCCTGTGCGTTGTGTTCCCTCCTTTCCATCCTGTTTCCCCTTTCCATGTCCTTCCCTCTCCTGTGCGTTGTGTTCCCTCCTCTCCATCCTGTTTCCCCTTTCCATGTCCTTCCCTCTCTTGTGCGTTGTGTTCCCTCCTTTCCATCCTGTTTCCCCTTCCCATGTCCTTCCCTCTCCTGTGCGTTGTGTTCCCTCCTTTCCATCCTGTTTCCCCTTCCCATGTCCTTCCCTCTCCTGTGCGTTGTGTTCCCTCCTTTCCATCCTGTTTCCCCTTTCCATGTCCTTCCCTCTCTTGTGCGTTGTGTTCCCTCCTTTCCATCCTGTTTCCCCTTTCCATGTCCTTCCCTCTCTTGTGCGTTGTGTTCCCTCCTTTCCATCCTGTTTCCCCTTCCCATGTCCTTCCCTCTCCTGTGCGTTGTGTTCCCTCCTCTCCATCCTGTTTCCCCTTCCCATGTCCTTCCCTCTCCTGTGCGTTGTGTTCCCTCCTCTCCATCCTGTTTCCCCTTTCCATGTCCTTCCCTCTCTTGTGCGTTGTGTTCCCTCCTCTCCATCCTGTTTCCCCTTCCCATGTCCTTCCCTCTCCTGTGCGTTGTGTTCCCTCCTTCCCATCCTGTTTCCCCTTTCCATGTCCTTCCCTCTCCTGTGCGTTGTGTTCCCTCCTTTCCATCCTGTTTCCCCTTTCCATGTCCTTCCCTCTCCTGTGCGTTGTGTTCCCTCCTTTCCACCCTGTTTCCCCTTTCCATGTCCTTCCCTCTCTTGTGCGTTGTGTTCCCTCCTTTCCATCCTGTTTCCCCTTTCCATGTCCTTCCCTCTCTTGTGCGTTGTGTTCCCTCCTTTCCATCCTGTTTCCCCTTTCCATGTCCTTCCCTCTCTTGTGCGTTGTGTTCCCTCCTTTCCATCCTGTTTCCCCTTTCCATGTCCTTCCCTCTCCTGTGCGTTGTGTTCCCTCCTCTCCATCCTGTTTCCCCTTTCCATGTCCTTCCCTCTCTTGTGCGTTGTGTTCCCTCCTTTCCATCCTGTTTCCCCTTTCCATGTCCTTCCCTCTCCTGTGCGTTGTGTTCCCTCCTCTCCATCCTGTTTCCCCTTCCCATGTCCTTCCCTCTCCTGTGCGTTGTGTTCCCTCCTCTCCATCCTGTTTCCCCTTCCCATGTCCTTCCCTCTCCTGTGCGTTGTGTTCCCTCCTTTCCATCCTGTTTCCCCTTCCCATGTCCTTCCCTCTCTTGTGCGTTGTGTTCCCTCCTTTCCATCCTGTTTCCCCTTCCCATGTCCTTCCCTCTCCTGTGCGTTGTGTTCCCTCCTTCCCATCCTGTTTCCCCTTCCCATGTCCTTCCCTCTCCTGTGCGTTGTGTTCCCTCCTCTCCATCCTGTTTCCCCTTTCCATGTCCTTCCCTCTCCTGTGCGTTGTGTTCCCTCCTTTCCATCCTGTTTCCCCTTCCCATGTCCTTCCCTCTCCTGTGCGTTGTGTTCCCTCTTTTCCATCCTGTTTCCCCTTCCCATGTCCTTCCCTCTCCTGTGCGTTGTGTTCCCTCCTTTCCATCCTGTTTCCCCTTCCCGTGTCCTTCCCTCTCTTGTATTTGTGTTCCCTCCTTTCCATCCTGTTTCCCCTTCCCATGTCCTTCCCTCTCTTGTGCGTTGTGTTCCCTCCTTCCCATCCTGTTTCCCCTTCCCATGTCCTTCCCTCTCCTGTGCGTTGTGTTCCCTCCTTCCCATCCTGTTTCCCCTTTCCATGTCCTTCCCTCTCTTGTGCGTTGTGTTCCCTCCTTCCCATCCTGTTTCCCCTTTCCATGTCCTTCCCTCTCTTGTGCGTTGTGTTCCCTCCTTTCTATCCTGTTTCCCCTCCCCATGTCCTTCCCTCTCTTGTGCGTTGTGTTCCCTCCTTTCTATCCTGTTTCCCCTTTCCATGTCCTTCCCTCTCTTGTGCGTTGTGTTCCCTCCTCTCCATCCTGTTTCCCCTTTCCATGTCCTTCCCTCTCTTGTGCGTTGTGTTCCCTCCTTTCCATCCTGTTTCCCCTTTCCGTGTCCTTCCCTCTCTTGTGCGTTGTGTTCCCTCCTTCCCATCCTGTTTCCCCTTCCCATGTCCTTCCCTCTCCTGTGCGTTGTGTTCCCTCCTTCCCATCCTGTTTCCCCTTTCCATGTCCTTCCCTCTCTTGTGCGTTGTGTTCCCTCCTTTCCATCCTGTTTCCCCTTCCCATGTCCTTCCCTCTCCTGTGCGTTGTGTTCCCTCCTTTCCATCCTGTTTCCCCTTTCCATGTCCTTCCCTCTCCTGTGCGCTCTATTCCCTCCTCTCCATCCTGTTTCCCCTTTCCATGTCCTTCCCTCTCTTGTGCGTTGTGTTCCCTCCTTCCCATCCTGTTTCCCCTTTCCATGTCCTTCCCTCTCCTGTGCGTTGTGTTCCCTCCTTCCCATCCTGTTTCCCCTTTCCATGTCCTTCCCTCTCTTGTGCGTTGTGTTCCCTCCTTTCTATCCTGTTTCCCCTTTCCATGTCCTTCCCTCTCTTGTGCGTTGTGTTCCCTCCTTCCCATCCTGTTTCCCCTTTCCATGTCCTTCCCTCTCTTGTGCGTTGTGTTCCCTCCTTCCCATCCTGTTTCCCCTTCCCATGTCCTTCCCTCTCTTGTGCGTTGTGTTCCCTCCTTCCCATCCTGTTTCCCCTTTCCATGTCCTTCCCTCTCCTGTGCGTTGTGTTCCCTCCTTTCCATCCTGTTTCCCCTTTCCATGTCCTTCCCTCTCTTGTGCGTTGTGTTCCCTCCTTTCCATCCTGTTTCCCCTTTCCATGTCCTTCCCTCTCTTGTGCGTTGTGTTCCCTCCTTTCCATCCTGTTTCCCCTTTCCGTGTCCTTCCCTCTCCTGTGCGTTGTGTTCCCTCCTCTCCATCCTGTTTCCCCTTTCCATGTCCTTCCCTCTCCTGTGCGTTGTGTTCCCTCCTTTCCATCCTGTTTCCCCTTTCCATGTCCTTCCCTCTCTTGTGCGTTGTGTTCCCTCCTTTCCATCCTGTTTCCCCTTCCCATGTCCTTCCCTCTCTTGTGCGTTGTGTTCCCTCCTTCCCAACCTGTTTCCCCTTTCCATGTCCTTCCCTCTCCTGTGCGTTGTGTTCCCTCCTTTCCATCCTGTTTCCCCTTCCCATGTCCTTCCCTCTCCTGTGCGTTGTGTTCCCTCCTTCCCATCCTGTTTCCCCTTTCCATGTCCTTCCCTCTCTTGTGCGTTGTGTTCCCTCCTTTCCATCCTGTTTCCCCTTTCCATGTCCTTCCCTCTCTTGTGCGTTGTGTTCCCTCCTTTCCATCCTGTTTCCCCTTCCCATGTCCTTCCCTCTCCTGTGCGTTGTGTTCCCTCCTCTCCATCCTGTTTCCCCTTTCCATGTCCTTCCCTCTCTTGTGCGTTGTGTTCCCTCCTTTCCATCCTGTTTCCCCTTCCCATGTCCTTCCCTCTCTTGTGCGTTGTGTTCCCTCCTTTCCATCCTGTTTCCCCTTCCCATGTCCTTCCCTCTCTTGTGCGTTGTGTTCCCTCCTTTCCATCCTGTTTCCCCTTTCCATGTCCTTCCCTCTCCTATGCGCTCTATTCCCTCCTTTCCATCCTGTTTCCCCTTTCCATGTCCTTCCCTCTCCTATGCGCTCTATTCCCTCCTTTCCATCCTGTTTTCCCCTTCCCATTCCCTCTCTTGTGTTTGTGTTCCCTCCTTTCCATCCTGTTTCCCCTTTCCATGTCCTTCCCTCTCCTGTGCGTTGTGTTCCCTCCTTTCCATCCTGTTTCCCCTTTCCATGTCCTTCCCTCTCCTGTGCGTTGTGTTCCCTCCTTTCCATCCTGTTTCCCCTTTCCATGTCCTTCCCTCTCCTGTGCGTTGTGTTCCCTCCTTTCCATCCTGTTTCCCCTTCCCATGTCCTTCCCTCTCCTGTGCGTTGTGTTCCCTCCTTTCCATCCTGTTTCCCCTTCCCATGTCCTTCCCTCTCTTGTGCGTTGTGTTCCCTCCTCTCCATCCTGTTTCCCCTTTCCATGTCCTTCCCTCTCTTGTGCGTTGTGTTCCCTCCTTTCCATCCTGTTTCCCCTTTCCATGTCCTTCCCTCTCCTGTGCGTTGTGTTCCCTCCTTTCCATCCTGTTTCCCCTTTCCATGTCCTTCCCTCTCCTGTGCGTTGTGTTCCCTCCTTTCCATCCTGTTTCCCCTTTCCATGTCCTTCCCTCTCTTGTGCGTTGTGTTCCCTCCTTTCCATCCTGTTTCCCCTTCCCATGTCCTTCCCTCTCCTGTGCGTTGTGTTCCCTCCTTTCCATCCTGTTTCCCCTTCCCATGTCCTTCCCTCTCCTGTGCGTTGTGTTCCCTCCTTTCCATCCTGTTTCCCCTTTCCATGTCCTTCCCTCTCCTGTGCGTTGTGTTCCCTCCTTTCCATCCTGTTTCCCCTTCCCATGTCCTTCCCTCTCCTGTGCGTTGTGTTCCCTCCTTTCCATCCTGTTTCCCCTTCCCATGTCCTTCCCTCTCCTGTGCGTTGTGTTCCCTCCTTTCCATCCTGTTTCCCCTTCCCATGTCCTTCCCTCTCCTGTGCGTTGTGTTCCCTCCTTTCCATCCTGTTTCCCCTTTCCATGTCCTTCCCTCTCCTGTGCGTTGTGTTCCCTCCTTTCCATCCTGTTTCCCCTTCCCATGTCCTTCCCTCTCCTGTGCGTTGTGTTCCCTCCTTTCCATCCTGTTTCCCCTTCCCATGTCCTTCCCTCTCCTGTGCGTTGTGTTCCCTCCTTTCCATCCTGTTTCCCCTTCCCATGTCCTTCCCTCTCCTGTGCGTTGTGTTCCCTCCTTTCCATCCTGTTTCCCCTTTCCATGTCCTTCCCTCTCCTGTGCGTTGTGTTCCCTCCTCTCCATCCTGTTTCCCCTTTCCATGTCCTTCCCTCTCCTGTGCGTTGTGTTCCCTCCTCTCCATCCTGTTTCCCCTTCCCATGTCCTTCCCTCTCCTGTGCGTTGTGTTCCCTCCTTTCCATCCTGTTTCCCCTTTCCATGTCCTTCCCTCTCTTGTGCGTTGTGTTCCCTCCTTTCCATCCTGTTTCCCCTTTCCATGTCCTTCCCTCTCCTGTGCGTTGTGTTCCCTCCTTTCCATCCTGTTTCCCCTTTCCATGTCCTTCCCTCTCCTGTGCGTTGTGTTCCCTCCTTTCCATCCTGTTTCCCCTTTCCATGTCCTTCCCTCTCCTGTGCGTTGTGTTCCCTCCTTTCCATCCTGTTTCCCCTTTCCATGTCCTTCCCTCTCCTGTGCGTTGTGTTCCCTCCTCTCCATCCTGTTTCCCCTTTCCATGTCCTTCCCTCTCCTGTGCGTTGTGTTCCCTCCTTTCCATCCTGTTTCCCCTTTCCATGTCCTTCCCTCTCCTGTGCGTTGTGTTCCCTCCTTTCCATCCTGTTTCCCCTTTCCATGTCCTTCCCTCTCTTGTGCGTTGTGTTCCCTCCTTTCCATCCTGTTTCCCCTTTCCATGTCCTTCCCTCTCCTGTGCGTTGTGTTCCCTCCTCTCCATCCTGTTTCCCCTTTCCATGTCCTTCCCTCTCCTGTGCGTTGTGTTCCCTCCTCTCCATCCTGTTTCCCCTTTCCATGTCCTTCCCTCTCCTGTGCGTTGTGTTCCCTCCTCTCCATCCTGTTTCCCCTTTCCATGTCCTTCCCTCTCTTGTGCGTTGTGTTCCCTCCTTTCCATCCTGTTTCCCCTTTCCATGTCCTTCCCTCTCCTGTGCGTTGTGTTCCCTCCTTTCCATCCTGTTTCCCCTTTCCATGTCCTTCCCTCTCCTGTGCGTTGTGTTCCCTCCTTTCCATCCTGTTTCCCCTTTCCATGTCCTTCCCTCTCCTGTGCGTTGTGTTCCCTCCTTTCCATCCTGTTTCCCCTTTCCATGTCCTTCCCTCTCCTGTGCGTTGTGTTCCCTCCTCTCCATCCTGTTTCCCCTTCCCATGTCCTTCCCTCTCCTGTGCGTTGTGTTCCCTCCTCTCCATCCTGTTTCCCCTTCCCATGTCCTTCCCTCTCTTGTGCGTTGTGTTCCCTCCTTTCCATCCTGTTTCCCCTTTCCATGTCCTTCCCTCTCCTGTGCGTTGTGTTCCCTCCTCTCCATCCTGTTTCCCCTTTCCATGTCCTTCCCTCTCCTGTGCGTTGTGTTCCCTCTTTTCCATCCTGTTTCCCCTTTCCATGTCCTTCCCTCTCCTGTGCGTTGTGTTCCCTCCTCTCCATCCTGTTTCCCCTTTCCATGTCCTTCCCTCTCCTGTGCGTTGTGTTCCCTCCTCTCCATCCTGTTTCCCCTTTCCATGTCCTTCCCTCTCCTGTGCGTTGTGTTCCCTCCTTTCCATCCTGTTTCCCCTTTCCATGTCCTTCCCTCTCTTGTGCGTTGTGTTCCCTCCTCTCCATCCTGTTTCCCCTTTCCATGTCCTTCCCTCTCTTGTGCGTTGTGTTCCCTCCTTTCCATCCTGTTTCCCCTTTCCATGTCCTTCCCTCTCTTGTGCGTTGTGTTCCCTCCTTTCCATCCTGTTTCCCCTCCCCATGTCCTTCCCTCTCTTGTGCGTTGTGTTCCCTCCTCTCCATCCTGTTTCCCCTCCCCATGTCCTTCCCTCTCTTGTGCGTTGTGTTCCCTCCTCTCCATCCTGTTTCCCCTTTCCATGTCCTTCCCTCTCTTGTGCGTTGTGTTCCCTCCTCTCCATCCAGTTCCCCCCTCCTCCTTCCTCCTTCTCCCCCCTCTCCCTTTCCCCCATCCTCTCCTCTCTTCCTCCTTTTCCCTTCTTCCCTCCTCCTTCCCCCCCTTTCCCCCCTCTTCCTCCTCTCCCCTTTCCCTGTCGACCCTCCTCCCACTGCCTCGACCTCCATCTCAACCCAAAAGCGAGGCAAGGAGTGTCGCGGAATCTGCGTCGCGAGCGAAACAATGGACTTAAAGAGAGCAAAATTGGACCGAAGGGGGGGTGGGGAGGGAGGGAAGGAGGGAGGGAGGGAGGGAGGGAGGGAGGGGGAGGGGGAGGGAGAGGGGAGGGAGAGGGAGAGGGAGAGGGGGAGGGAGAGGGAGGGGGTGAGAGAGAGAGGGAGGGAGGGAGAGGGAGGAGGGAGGGAGGGAGAGAGAGAGAGAGAGAGAGAGAGAGAGAGAGAGAGAGAGAGAGAGAGAGAGAGAGAGAGAGAGAGAGAGAGAGAGAGAGAGAGAGAGAAAGAGAGGGGGGGGGAAGAGGGAGGGATGGGGGGGAGAATAAAACAAATAAAATGGCTTTCCTTTTTTTCTCCTTTCTCTCTCTCTCTCTCTCTCTCTCTCTCTGTTAATCAGGCTATTTGTCCGTCTCTGTTTCTGTTTTTCTCTCTCCTTGATGCAATTTGCACATCTAGACAGCCCATTATCTACTTGATGCGCAGGAATAAAATGGATGCATAAGAAATACACAAAGCGTATAAAAAACAACACAAAAAAGCAAACAAACAAATAAATAAAACTAATTCAAACAATAAGTATCATTATTATAATAATTAATAACAATAATAACAATACCAATAACATGATAATAATAATAACAATAATAATAATAACAACAATAATAAGATGAACAATAACAACAACAACAACAACAACAACAACAATAATAATAATAATAATAATAAACAGAAATAAAAATATAACAATAATAATAACAAACAGAAATAGAAATATAAAAAATAAACAACACTAACTTTAAAATATGCAAAAAAAGTTATTATTAAAAAACTACGCTGTCGGAGATTCGGCGAGGTGGCCTCGTGACTGCGGTCGGCCGATCGCCACACGACACACAACACCGCCCACCCGCACGCCCGCACGCCCGCCCAACGACACTAGCAAAGGCGACTGACAACTTGGGGACGACAGCCAATCCCTCGCAACGACCACACGACCTGTGTCTCTCTCTCTCTCTCTCGCTCTCTCTCTCCCTTTCTCTTTCCCTCTCCCTCTCCCTTTCTCTTTCCCTCTCCCTCTCCCTCTCCCTCTCCCACCCCCTCTCTCCCTTCTCCCTCTCTCCTCTTCCTTCCTCCCACCCCCCCCTCCCCCTCCCTCCCTCCTCCTCCTTACACCCTTTCCCTCTCCTCTTCCTCCCACCCCCTCTCTCTCTCCCAGATACTCAGTTTCCCCCTTGAACGGTGCCGACGATGCCAGCCTCTTCCGTTGGCACTTTCGACGACCTGGACCAAGTGAGGGGGGGGTGAAGGGGGGTGAGGGGGGGTTAAGGGGGGAGGGGGCTGGAGATACGAATGGATGCGATGACAAAAGCTCTTTTCTCAAACGCACGAGAAGGTAAAAGGCAGGATTCGCCTTTGTGAACAGGAGATGAAAGGTGTGGCACAGAGATGGAGACGCAGCGATACGGACGCATAGATAGACAAGATATATATGTATACATAGATAGATAGATAGATAAATAGATAGGTAGATAGATAGATAGAGGAGACAAATAAATACAGACGCACAGACCAGATATATATACATAGACAGACAGACAGACAAACAGACAGATAGACACATAGAGGGAATGACAACTACCAACTCAAAACAGAAAATCCGACAATAACCCAACGCGGTCCGGAAATCCCCCCCCCTCCCCCAAAAAAAAATACAAAAATCAAGAACGAGGACCTCCCTCCCTCCCCCCTTCCCCCACCCCCTCCTAGAAGCCAGAAGCAATCTCCGCCAGCATCCCTTCCCTCGGCAGCGCCTCCTGTAGCGACGACGACCCGCGGGACCGCACGACCACACGGCCAGGCGAGAGGGGGGGGGGGAGGCAGGGGAAGCAAGGGGAGGAGGAGGAAGGGGAGCAGGGGAAGCAAGGGGAGGAGGAGGAGGGGGGGAAGCAGGGTTGTGGGAAAGGGGTGGGGGAGCGGTAAGCTTTGAGGAGGGAAAGGGGAGCAGGGGAAGCAAAGGGAGGGCTTTGGGGAGGGAAGCAAAGGGAGGGGGATGGGAGGGATGGGGTAAGGGGGAGCAAAGGGAGGTGAATGGGGGGGAAGCAAGAGGAGGGGGAGGGGCAGGGTAAGCAAAAGGGGAGGGAGAAGGTTGACAGGAGGGAGAGGAGGGCGGGGAGAGGGCCTGAGTTTCATGTGGGTCATAAAGCCGAGTTTTCAACTACGTATGCACTTGCGGTCGCCCTTCTCGGACCTGCGGTTTTGGCGTGAGAGTGCAAGGTTCAACCGTTTATTGTCGCCATCTATCCTATCTATCCATCCCGAGAAACCGTCCATGCAGCGCGCGGTGTTTGTGCTTGCAGTAGTCATATACACTTATATGGATAGGAATCCGTGTGCGTATATACCGCCACAAGCGCATTTCCTTCAACATCGCATGGATATGGCAGATTTGAGGGATGGTGACACCAACGTACTGTCGTGCAAGTGAGAGTTGCCACATGTGCGTGCGAGGTTGCGTTTCTACGAATCTATGAGTACAGTAAACATAGCGTTCTCCTCACGCTCCCGGCAGCCTTAAGCGTGCATCGAGGAGGTACTTGGCACCTGCATGTGTCACAGCATCTTCCAAACACACTTTCCCTCCGCACTCGTTTCCCCCCCTCCCTCTCCCCCTCCCCCCTCCCCACTTCCTCACTCCCCTCGCTCTCTTACCACCCGCAGCGTCTATAAGAGGCAGGGAATTCCCCTTCCCTTGTTCTTCTCCCCTCGGACCCCTTGCCAGATGGTTAGGCACTGAGGGGGTTTCCCCTTACGCACATACAAGCGCACCTACACCGCACATGCGTATTCGCGTGCGCACACGCGCGGATGCACAACAGAATAACAACCACCTCTCCCTCTCCCCTCTCTCCTCTCTCTGTCCTTGTCTGTCTCTCTCTCTTTTCCCTCCTTCCCTTCCTCCCTCCCTCCGCCAGGTGTGTCGATCCGCCCACAGGTGACATTTACGCTCAGCGACACTGCACCTGGATTTCACTTGAGTGGGAGGTCGTTGCCCCCTCCTCTGGCCGGGCGAAGCTGCCCCGCCGCTGCATGGCACAACCAGGCGACGGCTCACCGGACTATATCCCCTTCCGCTCTCTCTCCCCTCTGCTGCTCAGGACTCCCCCTTCCTCCCCTTCCTCCCCTCTTCCCTCTTATCAACTCGCCCCTGATCGCCCCCGCCCCGTGATGCACTCGCCAGCTTAAACAACCCTAAAGTGATAAGATCTCCCCGCGGCGACCGGAGCAAATCGAGCTTCAACCCTTCCCTCCCCCCCTCCCCCCCTCCCCCTCAGGACTCGCACGTTAAGCGTTCAATGAAAAGAGGGACATCGGTTGCGCCGCCACAGACTATATGGCTAGAGGGCTGCAGGACTAGAGGACTACAAGGCTCAGAGGCCATCACGCTACCAGAGTCCACATGGCTACAGGGCTACAAGGCTACAAGACCAATTCCGCTAGCAAAGTCCACATGGCTACAAGGCTACAAGGCCATTGCGCTACCAAAGTCCATATGGCTACATGGCTAGAGGGCTACAAGGCTACAAGGCTACAAGGCTAAGAGGCCTTTCTTTACGCTACCAAAGTCACTACGACCACAAGGCTACAGGCCTACAAGACCGCCAGGTGACACCGACGCCGGCAAGCGAGCCCCGGCCCCGAGCGACCCTTGGCCCGACAGGAGGAGGAAAAGGGCCCATGCAGACGTCTCTCAGCCGCCCCGCCCTCTCGCCCTCTCGCCCACTCGACCCCGAACGGGATCCTACTATTTTCTCTCTCTCTCTCTCTCTCATGTCGCTCCTTTCTATATTTCATCTATTTTCTCTCTCTCTCTCTACCGTGTCGCTCCTTTCTATATTTCACCTATTTTCTCTCTCTCTCTCTCCCGTGTCGCTCCTTTCTATATTCCATCAAAATGTCCCTCGGGTGGCCGGGGCTCGATCTGCCCTCGTCATTTATTCATGCGCGGAAAATGACCGGCGTGTGAGAGCGATATGAGGGAGGCGAGAATGCCCGCACAGAACGAATATCAAAGTGTATATAAATTTACTGAATTGTTGAATACACACTCGCTCACTCACCCACACTCAATCACTCATACCACACGCGAGCGAGCGCGCACATACACGCACGCACGCACGCACGCACGCACGCACACACACACACACACACTCTCTCTCTCTCTCTTTCTCTCTCTCTTTCTCTCTCTCTCTCTCTCACACACACACACACACTCACACACACACACACTGAGACACACACACACACACACACACACACACACACACACACCACACACACACACACACAGAGAGAGAGAGAGAGAGAGAGGCGCACTCAAGCCGGGCCCCCGAATAACTGCAATCCACATCCAATCAATCAGAGGCTTCTCCGGACGTCCTGAATTCCGCTGGACATATCGAACCCCCCTCCCCTCAAATCCCCACCCTCTGCCCACTCTCCCCTCTCCCCACCACGCCCTGCGGAGTGAGGAAACCGAAAACGGCCTTTCCCCCGGCGAGCAGTAGTTCTCCTCCCTCCTCCTCCTCCCCTCCTCCTCCCCTTCCTTTCCCTCCCTTTCCCTTTCCTCCTCCTTCCCTTTCCTTTCCCTCTTCCTTCCCTTTCCCTTTCCCTTCCTTCCCCTTTCCTCCCTTTCCCCTTTCCTTCTCTCTCCTTCCCCTTTCCCTCTCCCTTCCTCTCCTCTCCTTTCCTCCTCTCCCTCTCAGTGCCGACTCCCTCCCCCCCTTTTTTTAAAAAAAAAATTAAGAAAGTTTTAAAATAAAAAAAATAAAAGAGGGCGGAAGTGAGATATGAGGCAGAGAGGGATAAAAGGAGAAGGAGGGAAACAAAGAGGATAGAGGGAGGCAGAAAGAGAAGGACGGGGAGAGGAAAAGGACGAGAATGACGGGGAAAGAAAGAGAGAGAGAGAGAGAGAGAGAGAGAGAGAGAGAGAGAGAGAGAGAGAGAGAGAGAGAGAGAGAGAGAGAGAGAGAGAGAGAGAGAGAGAGAGAGAGAGAGGGAGAGAGAGAGAGAGAGAGAGAGAGAGAGAGAGAGAGAGAGAGAGAGAGAGAGAGAGAGAGAGAGAGAGAGAGAGAGAGAGAGAGAGAGAGAGAGAGAGAGAGAGAGAGACAGAGACAGACCAAAGAGAGAGAGAGAGAGAAAGGAGAGAAAAGAATACCAGGGAGAGAAGAAGGAGAAGAAGAAAGGGGGAGAAAAAGGAAAAAAAAAGCTAGAGGGGGAACCCGGAACCAAACCTTCTTTCCGATAAGAAAGAGGTAATAAAATCGTTTCTGAGCTGGACCCAAGACCTTGAGCAAATATAAAGGGGAAAGAAACAAGTCTGAATGAGAGGGAGAGAGAGAGAGAGAGAGAGAGAGAGAGAGAGAGAGAGAGAGAGAGAGAGAGAGAGAGAGAGAGAGAGAGAGAGAGAGAGAGAGAGAGAGAGAGAGACAGAGAGAGAGAGAGAGAGAGAGAGAAAAAGAAAGAAAGAAAAAGAACGACAGCGAGAGAGAGAGCTCAAACACACGCACAAAAGCAAGTAAAATGAAAAATAACACACGAATGAAAGAGGGACAGCAAGGAAAGACAAGAAGGGAGAAGAGAAAGAGGAAGAAAAAAAGTGTCAAAGGAGGAAGGGGAGAATGGAAAAAAAGGAAAAAAAAAACACGGTGGTCACAGGCTCACGCGAGAGGTTGCCACTTTGCGAATAAAATAATTAATGAATGGAAAAATAAAATAAACACATGAATGAATAAAGTTGGGAAAGAAAAATGAAGTAGAGAGAAGGAAAGGAACAAAGGTGTATGTTCCTGTGTTAGTTTTGTGTGCGCGCGTATAAACATATATGTGTGTGTGTGTGTGTGTGAGTGTGTGTGAAAGAGAGAGAGAGAGAGAGAGAGAGAGAGAGAGAGAGAGAAGAGAGAGAGAGAGAGAGAGAAGAAAAGAAAAGAAAAGAGAAGAGAGATAGGGAGAGAGAGAAAGAGAAAGAGAAAGAGAGAGAGAAACAGAAAAAGAAAGAGAATTAGAAAGAGAGAACGAGATAGAAAGAGAAAGAAAAAAAAAGAGAAAATAGAAAAAAAGAAAAAAGAGAGAAGAGAAAGAGAAGAAGAAAAAGAAGAGAAAAGAGAGAAAGAAGAGAAGAGAAGGAGAAAGACAAAGACAAAGACAAAGAGAAAGACAGAGAAGAGAAAGAGAAGAGAAGAGAGAGACGGACGGGGGAAAAGGGGTTAAAGCCACATTATTACGTCTCACACGTGACAATGAGTGGCAGAAACACTACAATACACTTTCCGATACAAGGCACTGCGCACGGACGAGAGAGCCAGAGAAAAGGAGACACAGACAATGGAGAAAAAAATGTAAAAAGGTGGAATGGTAAACGAGAAAGAAAAAAAGAGGAAAAAGAGACCGCCAAGCCAAAAAAAAAATAAGACACAGAGACAAGAAAAAGGGAGAGAAAACCGAAGAGAAGAGAAGAGAAAAAAAACGATGAAAGAAGAGACAAGAGGGAAAAAAAACAGACGAGAAAAAGAGAACAACGAAGCAGGCAAAACAAAGAAAACCCAACAAAACCAACCCCCCCCCCCCAAAAAAAAAAAAAAAAAAAAAAAAAAAAGTGGAAAGAGAAAAGAAAGAGAGAAGCTAAGAGCACCTCAGAGCGCCCAAGAGCACCTCAGAGCACCCAAGAGCACCTACCCACCACCCGCAGGAGCTTCCCCTCGGAGTGGACGGCGCGAGTGCCCACGAGAGTCAACACTGAAACACGCACGCCACTCCAGCGCCGGACTCAAAAGCCTTCCGAGCCACCACAAGGAGGAGGGAAGGAGGAGGAGGAGGAGGAGGAGGAGGAGGAGAAGGAGGAGGAGGGATGAAGGAGGGAAGGAGGAGGAGGAGGGATGAAGGAGGGGAGGAGGAGGAGAGATGAAGGAGGGGCAGAGGAGGAGGAGGTAGGAAGGAGGGGAGAAGGAGGAGGAGGGATGAAGGGGAGGAAGGAGAGGAAGAGGAGATGAAGGAGGTTAAGGAGGAGGAGGAGAAGAGTGAAGGAGGAGAGGGATGAAGGAGTGAAGGAGGAGGAGGGATGAAGGAGGGAAGGAGGGAGGAGGAAGGAGATGAAGGAGGGGAGGGAGGAGGAGGAGGAGGGATGAAGGAGGAGGGGAGGAGAGGCAGAGGAGGTGGAAGGAGGGGCAGAGGAGGAGGAGGGATGGGTGAGGGAAGGAGGAGGAGGGAAGGAAGGAGGGAAGGAGGAGGAGGAATGAAGGAGGAGCAGAGGAGGAGGGAAGAAAAAAGGAGGAAAGGAGGGGCGGAGGAAGTATCAGGAGGGAAGGTGCGTAGAAGGAAGGTGGGAGGGAGGGGCGAAGGAGGAAAGAAGGAAGAAAGGAAGGTGCAGAGATGAAGGATGGAAGGAGGAGGAGGGTAAGCGAAGGGATAAAGGAGACACGAAGGAGAAGAGAAGAAAAGGAAAGATAAAACAATTTTTCAACCTTCCTATCCAACCACATAAAGACCTACATTCCATACCTCCCTCAACAAAATGAAAACAAGAACCCCTCCCCTTACCAAAAGCAAATGAAAATTCCATCCCCAAAATCAAACTTAGCACAGGAGCTTGAAGAAGATTCCTCATGCCCAGAGACCCCAAGACCCCAAAGACCCCAAAAGACCCCCGAAGACCCCCCGAGGCCCCCAAAGACCCCCAAAGACCCCCGGAGGAACCCCAGTGCAGGTGCGGCGCTGGAACCGAACAATAAAGCCAAACAGAACAGCGGAAGAACAAAAGAGAACGGAGATAATGAAAACGTGAGAGAGAAAGAGAGAAGAGAGAAGAAAGAGAGAGAAAGAGAGAGAGAGAGAGAGAGAGAGAGAGAGAGAGAGAGAGAGAGAGAGAGAGAGAGAGAGAAGAGAGAGAAGAGAGAGAGAAGGAGAGAGAAGAGAGAGGAGAGGAGAGAGAAGAGAGGGGGGGAAGATAAAGAAAGGCAAATCAAGAACAGACAAGGACGAACGGATGAAAGAAAGAATGAGAGAAAGAGAAAAAAAAGAACGAAAAGAGAGTGAAAAATACTCGATAAAAATAAAGACGCAGAAGAAAATTCGAGAACCGAGCTGCTGGCGATGACAATAGCACGCAAAAAAAAAG
>NC_091573.1:34718533-34738533 GCF_042767895.1 Penaeus vannamei
CCTCTTTCCCTCTTTCCTTCCTCTTCCTCCTCTCTCTCCTCTCTCTCCTTCCTCTCCTCTCTCTTCCTCTTCCTCTCCTGCTTCTCCCTTCTCCCTCTCTCCCTTCTTCCCTCTTCCTCTTCCTCTTCCCTCTTCTCCTTCTCTCTTCTCCTTCCTCTTCTCAACCTCCTCCTCTCCCTCCCTTCCTCTCCTTCTCCCTTCTCCTTCCTCCCTGCTTCCCTTCCCTCCCTCTCCCTCTCCCTCTCCTTCTCCTCCTCCTCCTCTCTTGGGTACAATTCGACAAGGAAAAAAGAATACGACTAATAAATCCCTCTCGATCGGTCTCCTGAAAAGCGATGCTACGAAATATGCAGCCACTCACTCGACACGAAACGGAGGGAAAGAATAATGATGAGAAGAAAGTTAGGGGGAGGAAGGAGGTAGCGGGGCGTGGAAGAGACGGGAAATATAGAAAACGGGGGGAAAGGGGGGGGAGGGAGGGGGAAGGGAGGGGGAAGGGAGGGGAAAGAGGGAGGAAAGAAGGGAGGGAGGGAGGGAGCAGAGAGGAGAGAAAGAAAAGGTATGCAGGAAAGAGGAAGGAGAAAGAATAAAGAATAAGGACTGAGGAGGGAGGCGGGATGCTGTGAAGGAAGAAGAAGAAAGGCGAAGGGCGGAGAGGAAAGACACGGAGCAAGGGAACCAGGGAGGGGAGAGGAGAGCAGGGGGCGCGGTCGCCTCGTCAGTGTCGCCCCCCCTCGAGCCGGATCCAAGCCAAGCCGCCCCCCCCCCCCCCAGCCGCTCCCCAGCCTGGGTCATCCCGTAGTGCCAAGCGAGAGCCACGGCCGCACGGGCCTTCCGCCACCCCGTGAGTGACAGCGAAAGGGGGCGGAGGCGGATCGTGTGACGCGGCCGAGTAACACCGCCGCGAGATGCGTCACCCGATCAACAGGTTCCTCGCGCGCCGTCGGCCGGGTGGATCGCAGGCCTTGGTGCCCCAAATTCTCCAGTCCAACAACGACTAAAAATGGCGATAAACAAGAGCAACAACAAGGACTAAAAGCAGCAACAACAGCAAAGAGGCAACGACGACATCCCTAATAATGGACGAAAATCGTGCCGCCGCGACCCCGTCCCTTCCAGACCCACCACGCGGAAGTAGAAGCCAGAGACCGGAGACCGAAGACCGGAGACCGAAGACCCGAGAGCAAAGACGAGGACGTCCTCTCCCCCCTTCTCCCACACTGCCCCCTCCCCCCGCGCCACTTCCCGGGAGAGAAGTGGGTCTCAGCAGAAGCGGAAAAGACACGGAGCCTAATAACGGCGGTGCAACACTCGCCGCCGTGGCCTGTGGCGGCGAGGAAGCAACAATCAATGTATCCATATTGATCTGGCCCGCACCGCCCTGCCCTGAGTCAGCACGGGGCACCGCCGCCGCCGCCCCCTCCCCTGCCCCCTTCCCTCTTCCTCCTCCTTCTTCTCCTTCTCCTTCTCCTCCTCCTTCTCCTTCTTCTCCTTCTCCTCCTTCTCCTTCCCCTTTCTTTCTTTCTTTCTATTTTCTTTGTCTTTCTTTTTCTCTTTTTCTTTTTCTTTTCATTCGTTCTCTTCCGCCTTCTCTTCCACCCCCATTCACCTCTACTTCATCTTTCTCCTCTTCTCCCACTCTCCGTAACCTTTTCCTTCTACTCATCCGGTCACAATAAAAAAAAAATAATAATAATAACAACAACAATATTAATAACAATAATAATAACAATAATAATAACAAGAACAAGAACAATAACAATACTAACAATAGCAACAACAATATCCATCATAACAACCATTACCATTACCGTCACGACCGTTTCCATGCCAACAATTCCAGCGGCGCATTCCCGTCTCTATGAAAAAGCTACTAATTTGCTAGTTTGCCACCGGGGCTCTAAGGGGTGGGGTGGGGTGGGGTGGGGTGGGGGTGGGGTGGCGTGGGGTGGGTGGGGAGAGGGGTGGGTGGGGTGGGGTGGGGAAGGGAGAGTTGGAGAGAAGCGCGAGTTTATCAAAGCGTTGTCCTTTGATAAACGTTGCAGATGAGGAGGAGAGGGGGAAGGAGAGGAAGGGGAGAGATTGGGGAGGGTGAAAGGGAAAGGGTAAGGGAAGAAGGGGAGGGGGGAAGAGGGAAGGAGAAGGGGACGAAGGAAGGGAAGGAGAGGAGGGGGGGAAGGAAAGGAAGAAGAAGGGGAGGGGGAAGGGAAGGAGAAGAGAAGGGGAGAAGGGAAGGGGGGAAAGGAAATTAGAAGGGGGGGGGAAGGGAAGGAGAAGAGGAGAAGGGGAGGGGGAAAGAAAAGGAGAAGAGGAGAAAGGGAAGGGGAATTAGAAGAGAAGGGGAAAAAGAGAATTAGAGAGGGGGGGGGGGAAAAAGGCAAGGAGAAGCAAAGAATAAGACCCCAAGGAAGAAGAGGAACAGAAAAGCAGAGGGACAGACCAGGAAGGGGAGAGCAAAGAGCAAGGACATCAAATCGGGGTCTCTCCTCCCCCCCCTCCCCCTCCCTCCTCCCCCAACGGACTTCCCCACACCCCACCCCCAACGAACCCCCCCACCCCCACCCCCCCAATTCACCCCTCTCGTTCCATCGGCACGCGGAGATCAGACAACAACAACAACAACAACAACAACAACACACGCACGCACGCACGCACAGCAATTCCATTCAATCGCTCAACGAAGTCCATGAACTATGTTTTTCTTTTCTGGTTGCAGGTTCTGTTTATTTTAGTCACTGTTCCTTTTTTTTTAATGACTTCTCCCTGTTTCTCTTCGTATTTCCCTTATCAATTCATCCTCATTCGTCATCATGGTTACGATTGTTTTGTTTTGTTTTTTACTATTTTTTATCTGCAAATATATGGATACAGAGAGAGGGAGGAAGGAAATGGAGAATGGGCAGTAGAGGGGAAGGAAAAGAAAAAAAAGGAAGGGAGAGGAAGAGAAAGGGGAAGAGAAAGGGGGAAGGAAGGAGAGGAGGGGAGAGGAGAGGGAAGGAGAGGGGGGGATGGAATGGAAGGAAAAGGGAATGGAAGGGAAGGGGAAAGGTGGGAAGGAAAAGGAAGGAGGAAAAGCAAGGAAAAAAGGGAAAGGGAAGGAAAGGGAGGGGAAGGGAAAGAGAATGGAAGATAAGGGAAAGGGAAGGAAGGGAAAGGAGAGGGAATGAAATGGAAAGAGAGGTTAAGGAAAAGAAGGAAAGGAGAGGGAAAGGGAATGAAACGGAAGGAAAGAACAGGGCAAGGGCAAGGAAAAGAAGGGAAGGAAAGGAGAGGGGAAGGAAAGGAAGGGCTGGGAAGGGGAGGGAAGGGCGCACGCAAGCGGAAGGACCACGAGACAATAAGGAGAGGGGGGGGGAGGGCACATTGATCCACGTTGCGTCCCACACCATGACTCACACCTCCTGACCCCCACACCACGCCCTGGACACGCCCACGACATGCTAAAACCACGCCCACGCGTCTTACATTATCTTGCTTTCTTCGGTCATCGGCTAAAAGATAGAAAGGAAGGACGACTGGAGAGGGAGGTTGAAAGAGGAAAGATGGGAAAGAGGGTTGGAGGAAGGAAGGGAGGACGGAAGGAAGGAAGGAAGGACGGAAGGGAAGGAAGGGAAGAAGATAGAGAGAGAGAGAATGAGGGAATAACAGTGAAAGTGAAAGAAAGAGAGAGAGAGAGAGAGAGAGAGAGAGAGAGAGAAAGAGAGAGAGAGAGAGAGAGAGATAGAGAGAGAGAGAGAGAGAGAGAGAGAGAGAGAGAGAGAGAGAAACAGAGAGGAGGAAGAAAAAAAAATGAAGAGATGAAACAGACAAACAGACAGGAAATAACCCCTATGAACAAACAACCCGCCTAAACCGGCTCTCCCTCTCTATCTCTCTCCCCTCGGCCGCCCATGCCACTGTCACCGTACCCCTCCACCCTTCGCCCACCCATTCCACTGTCACTATACCCCCTCCCCCCCATCACCCGCCCATACTACCGTCTCTACACCCCCACCCCCCATCACCCGCCCATACTACCGTCTCCGTACCCTCCCACCCCCCGCTCGCCCGCCCATGCCCCTCCCTGTCACTGCACCCCTCCACCCCCTTCCGCCCCCCCCTCCCCTGTCAGTGTGTCACGGGGCTGACATCAAAGGCCATCGCAGGGACGCCGCCCAGATGACAATGCGGCCGTTGTGAGGGCGCGGGACTCGAGGGGGCCCAGGGTGACCTCCGCCGGCGCGCCATTCCCTGATCTTACTATCTCAATTTCCTCGACACCTTTCTTTTTTTATCATGCTCTCTCTCTCTCTCTCTCTTTCGCTTTCGCTCTCGCTCTCTCTTGCTCCCTCACTCTCACGCTCTCCTCCTCCCTCACTCTTTCGCTCTCCTCCTCCCTCACTCTCTCCCTGTCCTTCACTCTCTCCCTCTCTCCCTAACTATCACTCTCTCCCTCTCTCCTTCACCCTCTCCCTCTCTCACTCTCCCTAACTCTCACGCTCTCTCTCCCTCTCCATCTCCCTCTCCCTCTCCCTCTCCACTCACCCGAAGCGCGCCGACAGCTTTCCCTCCGGCTGCATAATCCGTTTTCATGGCATTGTCCTTTCGCCCTGATTCCTTCATCCCCCTTTCGTTCGACCCGCCTCTCTCTCTCCCGTTAGTTCCACTTCCCCTTCTTCTTCTTCTTCTTCTTCTTTCCTTTGCCCTCCCTTTCTTCTTCCTCTTCTTCCCTTCACACTTGCCCTTTACCTTCTTCTTCCCCTACTTCTTCTTCTTCCTCTTTTCCTCCTTCCCTCCTCTTTTCCTCTTCTACCCTTCACACTTGCCTTTTCTTCCTCTTTCCCCTACTTCCCCATTCCTCTTCTCCCTTCCCTCCTCCTCCTTAACCCTTCCTCCTCCTTCTTTAATTTCTTTCTTTCTTCCCCTTCTCTTTCTACCTCACCTTCTTCCCCCTTCCTTCCTCCTTCCTCATCTTCCTCACCTTCCTTTCCCCTTTCCCCCCTCAATTTCCTCCCCGTCTCTCCCTCACCCCCTCCCCCCATCCACACACCCATTCTACCTCCCCCCACCCCGTCCCGGTGCTAATGAAGTCCGTAATTAAGCTCAGCCCCAAAAATAACCTCCTGTCCCCCACTCCCTCCTGCCCCCCCCCCCCTATAAAAAACACGCCCAATCGGGGGTCCTGAGAGCGGGATGTTTTCGGGAGACGTCGAGGGCGTGACGGGCGGGAGCGGCAGGACGTGCATCAGCAGGTTCCACACGGCGAGCAGGGCGGAAGCAGGTTCCCCTCTTCCTCCCCTCCTACCCCCTCCTTTCCTCTTTTTCCTAGCATCCTCCCCTTCTTCCCTCTCCCTTTACCCATTCCCCTCCTCCCTTCCCCTTTTCCCTAGCATTCTCCCCATCTCCCCCTCTCTCTTTACCCCTTCCCCTCCCTTCCTCCCCTCCTCCACTCCCTTTATCCACCCCCCCCCTCCCTCTCTCCCTTTAATCCCTTCCCCTCCCCTCCCCCCATCTCCTTCCCTTCCTCCCCTCTTCTTCTCCCTTTTCCCCTCCCCTCCCTTCCCCTTATCCCTAGCATCCTCCCTTTACCTCTATCCCCTGTCAACGTCCTATTCCAAAGGGGGGGGGGAGGGAGAGGGAGAGAGAGAGAGAGAGAGAGAAAGACAGAGACAGAGACAGAGACAGAAGAGGACAAAGAAGAGAAGAAAGAAAAAGAAAAGAAAGAAAAAGAAAAAGAAAGAGAGAAAGAGAAAGAGTGAGAGACAGAGATAGAGAAAGTAAAAAGAGAGAAAGTAAAAGAAAGAGACAGAGAAAGAAAAAGAGAGAGAACATCGACAGAGAAAAAGAAAGAGAAACAGAAGCAGAGAAAAAGAAACAGAGAGAGAGAGAGAGAAGCATCTGCTCGTCACGAGACTAATTTCCCGTTAGCCCAGCGGTTCGTTCGCTCCGCCAACCGTGCCTTCGGTTCCCTTCATTATCAAGCATCTCGCTTTCGTTGCTCATTTCGTTACCTGACGCTCGGTTCTGATTTTCATTCTTCTCCTCCTCCTCCTCCTCCCTATCATCATCATCACCCTTTTCCTTTTTCCTCTTCCTTCGCCTTCTCTTTCCTTCCTCCTTCTCCTCTTTCTCTTTCTTTCCTCCTTCTCCTTCTTTCTTCCTTCCTCCTTCCTCTTCCTCTGTCCCTCTCCTTCTTCTCCTCCTCCTATTCCTCCTCCTCCTCCTCCTCCTCCTCCTCCTCCTCCTCCTCCTCCTCCTCCTCCTCCTCCTCCTCCTCCTCCTCCTCCTCCGCTGCCCTTTGAGACGAGGGTATAGGGAGATAAAGCGAGGGAGAGATCCATCCCTTCAATGGGCTCTCACAATCGCCCCTCGCTTCTCATGACTCTCCCCCCCCCCACATACCTCCACCTCCCCCTACCTCCCCTTTGCCCCCAATACCCTTCCACCTCCACCCTACCTCCACCTCCATTCCCCTCCTCCTCCCCTTCCCTCCCTTCCCCCACACCTACCTCCACCTCCCTTCCCCCATCTCCCCTTCCACCCTCCTCCACCTCCCCTTCCCCTCCACCTACCTCCACCTTCCACCCTCCTCCCCTACCTTCACCTACCTCCCCTTCCCACCTACCTCCACCCTACCTCCACCTCCACCCTACCTCCCCCTTCCCCACCTACCTCCCTTCCCTTCCCCTACCCCCACCCCCCTTCCCCACACCCCTCACGACAGGCTGTAAAGGGGGAGGATATAGGAAGTGGCAGCCTGTGATGACGATCCGATGGTCTATAAAACTGTCAATTAGTACTGGCCGGGAGCTACTGGGGGGTGGAGGGGAGGGAGAGGGGAAGGGAAGGGGGTAAAGGAAAAGGGGTGGAGGGGAGGGGGTAAAGGAAAAGGGATGGAGGGGAGGGAGAGGAGGAGAGGGGAGGAGGGGAGGGGGTAAAGGAAAAGGGGTGGAGGGGAGGGAGAGGAGGAGGGAGGGGGTAAAGGAAAAGGGGTGGAGGGGAGGGGAGAGGGGTAAAGGGGGGGAGGTATAGAGGATGTGTGGGAGAGAGAGAAGAGATAAGGAGAAAGGAAGAACAAAACCATCACACACATAGCATCACGAACATCCGCATATATCCAATATGTGTAAAAAAAAATATATCAACCCGTTTCTTTTGATCTATCCATCCGGGTCTGCAACACACGCACGCACGCACGCACAAACGCACGCACGCACAAACGCATACACACCCAAAACCACGTTGACGCAAATCGACCAATGCATCAAGGAATAACGAACTTAACAAGACACACACACAAAACGGTTCGACCTTCAAAATCCCGCGCAACCAGGAACATTTAACAGGTCACCGAACGCGGGCCAAGATCAAAGCAGAAACGCTGCACACCATACAAAGAGAAAGACAGGAAGAGGGAAAGGGACACACGTGCAAGCTCTCTCTCTCTAACTCTCTGTCTCTGTCTCTGTCTCTGTCTCTCTCTCTCTCTCTCTCTCTCTCTGTCTCTGTCTCTCACTCACACACACACACACACACACACACACACACACACACACACACACACACACACACACACACACACACACACACACACACACACACATTCAAACATATATATATATATATATATATATATAATATAGAGAGAGAGTAATAAGAGAGAGAGAGAGAGAGAGAGAGAGAGAGAGAGAGAGAGAGAGAGCGAGAGAGAGAGAGCGAGAGCGAGAGCGAGAGCGAGAGAGCGAGCGAGAGAGAGCGAGAGAGAGCGAGAGCGAGAGCGAGCGAGAGAGAGAGAGAGCGAGAGCGAGAGAGAGCGAGAGAGAGAGAGAGCGAGAGCGAGCGAGAGAGCGAGAGAGAGAGAGAGAGAGAGAGAGAGAGCGAGAGAGAGCGAGAGAGAGAGCGAAAGCGAGAGCGAGAGAGAGCGAGAGAGAGAGAGCGAGAGAGCGAGAGCGAGAGAGAGAGAGAGAGAGAGAGAAAGCTAGCGAGAGAGAAAGAGAAAGCGAGCGAGCGAGAGAGAGAGAAAAAGAGAGAGCGCGAAAGCGAAAGCGAGCGAGAGAGAGAGAGCGAGAGAGAGAGCGAGCGAGAGCGAGCGAGAGAGAGCGAAGAGAGAGAAAGCGAGAGCGAAGAGAGAGAGAGAGAGAGAGAGAGAGAGAGAGAGAGAGAGAGAGAGAGAGAGAGAGAGAGAGAGAGAGAGAGAGAGAGAGAGCGAGAGAGCGAGAGAGCGAGAGCGAGAGAGCGAGAGCGAGAGAGCGAGAGCGAGAGAGCGAGAGCGAGAGCAGACGAACAGACAAACAGACAGCTCAGAGTAGCAGAGTAGAGGGCGCGCGTGCATTTGCATAAACTCATATCATATCAAGTTCTCTTTGACGTCACGGACATTCTCAAAGCAATGTATTTGTTTTACATCATCTTTGTTGCAAGAAACTTGAGCCACTGCAAACAAACCACAAACGCACGCACGCACACATGCACGCACACACACATACATACACAGGCTCTCCCTCGCTCGCTTTTTCTGTCTGTCTGTTTGTGTCTGTCTGTTTGAGTCTCTCTCTAAAACAAACAGCCACATCTCTCCCTCACACCCACTCTCACCCTCTCCTCCCTCTCCTCCCTCTCTTCTCTCCATTTCCCTCCATGTCCCTCCTCTTTCCTCCTCTCCTTCTCCCCCCCCCCCTTCCTCTCTCCCTCCTTCCCTCTCCCTCTCCATTTCCCCTCCACCTTCCTCCTCCCTCTCCCTCTCTCCCTTCCCCTCCCTCCTTCCCTCTCCCTCTCCATTTCCATCCTCCCTCCACCTTTTCCCTCTCTCCCCCTCTCTCCATTCCCCCTCTTCCTCCTTCCTCCCCTCTTTCCTCTCCCTCACTCCCAGTCATCACCAGCAAAAGCCACGGACTACACGCACGCCCGCACCCCTTCTCAACCCCTCACTCAACCGCCCGCAACCCCCGAGAGGAGCCATGGGCGGCCCCCTTTGGCACGGTAGACACAAAGCAGAAAAAAAGGTGGTAAAAAAGGCGAGTCTGCGAGTGCATGTGTCTGTTGGCAAGGGCTCGTTGAATCGGAGGGGAGGGGAGGGGAGGGGAGGGGAAGAGGGGACGGGAAGGGAGGGGAGGGGAAGAAGGGAGGGAGGGAGGGAAGAAGAGGGGAGAGAGGGAAGAGAGGGAGGGAGGGGAGGGGAAGAGGGAAGGAAGAGGGGAGGGAGGGGAGGGGAAGGGAGGGGACGGGAAGGAGGGGAGGGAGGGGGAGAAGGGGAGGGAGGAACAAGGTTCTGGGCAGGGTGGGAGGGAAGAGGGAGGGAGCCGGTGTGGTTGGGCTGGGTTAGGGAGGGAGGGAGGGAAAGGTCGGGGGGGAAGGAATGAGTGGGAGGGAAAGGGGGAGGAAGGGACGAGTGGGCGAGGGAAGGGAGGAAGGAGGTGGGTGTAGGTGAGGGAAGTAAGGGATGGGGAGGGAGGGGCGTGACGGAGGGACGGAGGGAAGGAGGACGTGTGGGTGCAACAGCGTGACAGCCCCGCCCACTCTCGCCCCCAAACGCCCACCCGCCCGAGCATCCAGCCCCGCCACCCACCCACCCACCCAGGACTCGTGTTGCCAGCACCCACACAATCACTGCCTGTCTCACCCCCAAATCCTCCCCGCCCACACGCCCACACGCCCACTCGCTTTTGGCTGTCCATCAAATCCAACTTCCACCACAGGGCCATCCCGAACAGTAGCGAAAGGAGGAAAAATGAATAAAACAGGGAAGAAATGGACAAATGAAAGAAATGGGAAATAGACAAATGAACAATTCAATGAAACGGAATCAGAAAATGATAAAAATAAAAGAAATGGACGAACGAATGAAACAAAAAAGATGAATGCATGAACGAGAAGAGAAACAGAAAACAAAAACGAAAGCAGGAATAAGAAAAAAAAAATAACTGAACAAGGAGAGAAAAAGTAAAGAGAATAAATAAGAAAACAAATCTTAAAAATGCAAACCAAAAAGGAGAACAAAAAAATAGAACTGAAAAAGATAAACAGAAAAATACGAAAAGAACCACAATAACAGGAAGAAACACGCGAGAATTCGGAAGGAAAGCGGCGTCCCCCCCCCCCACCCCTCTCCCCAAATTCCCCATCGCGAAGGAAGAAGCGAATAAAGGGAGGGGGAATGGGGGGGGGGAAGGAGGGAGCACAGGGCGGTGGTTTGGAGGGATAAATCACCAAAACAAAAGATCTTTACCTACGGAAACAATCACCACAGCAATTTCTCTACTAACCCCCCCTCCCACCTCCCTCCCACCCACTCAACAATACTCCCCCTCCCTCCTCTCCCCTTCCTCCTCCCTCTTCTCTCTTTCGCCCTCCCCCCCTCCCCCTCTTTCGCCCTCCAAGAACAATAACCAATCAAACAACACCCCCTCCCCCTTACACGAGCAATTAAGGAGTGGGGTGGGGGGGGGGGAGTGGCACCTGGCACTAGTCGGCACGAGGCAGCCTCAAAACACACGCTTCCCGGCACACTTAAACCCTAAAAGACTGTACCGACGAAGAAGGTGGAATACGCTTTAGGGAAACACGGCGAGTTGGAGAGAGCAAAAAAAGCATAAAAGCGAAGCAGACGAACAAAGAAAAAAAAAACACAAACGAATAATCTCTAACGATGCCGAAAATGTAAACAAACAAGCGCGACCCGAGATTAAAAACGAGCCCGATCAACAAGCCATTGAAACAAACAAACAAACAAATAAACAAATTTCAAAAAAAAAATGCCAGGATTCATCAACAAATAAATAAACAAATAAAAACTGCCAGGATTCATCACCCAAAAACAAACAAACAAACAAACAAACAAATAAACAAATTTCCACAAAAAAATGCCAGCATTCATCCACAAATAAACAAATAAAAATTGTCAGGATTCATCACACAAAAACAAACAAACAAACAACCGCAACGCAACTAAAGACGAACGGCCCCGAATCGCAAGGGACCCGTGACGCAACGAGAACGCGCCCCGAATCGCGAAAGGTGTGACGCAACAGCAGCGTCGTGGCCCTGGCTCGGTCCCACAGGTCACGCACGCCGTCACGCGAGCGGTTGGTCTGTCGGTCGGTCGGTCGTCGCCAGGTAACAGTCATGCGTCGGGCTACCGTAGACAGGTAGGTTCCACAGGTAAGTCCGGCCCCACGCGCGGCCAGAGAGAGAGAGAGAGAGAGAGAGAGAGAGAGAGAGAGAGAGAGAGAGAGAGAGAGAGAGAGAGAGAGAGAGAGAGAGAGAAGAGAGAGAAACAGAGACAGAGAGAGAGAAACAGAGACAGAGAGAGAAACAGAGACAGAGAGCAAAAGAGAAAGAGAAAGGGAGCAAAAGAGAAAGAGAAAGAAAGAAACAAGCAAAGCAGAGCGCGCAAAAATAAACAAAAACAAAACGCCCAGAATGCACCAGCGGGCAGCCCGGTCGAGCGCCAAGCAAATATTGATACGCATCCCTGATTGGTTGCCTGCTTACGTCCTGCCCATCCCTACCTGCTGCCTCGACCTTATCTTCCATCAGCTGATATCAACGGGTTGTATCGTCCTTTTAACTTATTCCCTTATCCCGTTAAGGAGATTTTTAGTTTAAATAAGGTGTTTCTTTCTTCTTCTTTTTCTTTCTTTCTTTCTTTCTTTCTTTCTTTCTTTCTTTCTTTCTTTCTTTCTTTCTTTCTTTCTTGCTTCTCTTCTTCCTCTCCTTCTCCTTCTACTTCTTTCTCTTCTTCTTTTCCTCTTTCTTCTTCCTCTTCTCTTTCTTCTTTCTCCTCATTCTTCTCCTTCCCCCCCTCATCCTTCTTAATTCCTTTGCTCGTTCCTCGCTCTTCCTCCTAAACCACTCGTCTAACTTTAAGACAAACGCTCTAGAATTACAGTTTTTGTCCTCGCCCTTTCCCTTGCATTCACAACTCGGCCGTGGGAGATAAAACGATTAGCATGGCCCTCAGCCACTCCAGCAGCAATATGAGGATTAAAATATCTAGAAATAATAAGATTCAGAGGCATCGTGTGCACAGGCATAGAGCACAGACAGCACAGACAGAGATGGAGACAGATAGAAAGACTGACTGACGGATACACAAAGATCAATGAAGAGACAGGAATATATGCATTCAGACATGAACAGAGACAGACAGACAAACAGACACACACACACACACACAAAAAAAAAAAAAAAAAAAAATCCATGGTCTTGCCCATACATTTCCGATCATCCCATCGAAAGTCAAGTCTCCAGAAATCACAACTTTGGCATTACTTCCGCGTAGGGCCATTTCCTGTCTTCCGTTGCACTGACGGGCCAGATACGAGCCCGCCGCACTACACTTCACTGCACTTCCTGATCACAGACCATATGCTGTTCCCGTCACCGTCGTGTCACTTCACAGATCGCCATGCTCTCTCTCTCTCTCGCACCGCCGCGTAAGTCATACCCGCGGCGCCTCGCTGCACCCAGCGTCACGCGCCGAAAGCGCCCTTCCGCACAACGTAGCCGCAGAGAGCACATGCGGAGGTTGGCAGCACGGGCGCACGTCGACGTCCCTCCGGTCCCTCCCGGCGCCCATCACGATGCTCTTCGCTGTGATGTTGACGCCCCTCACGGCACTGCATATTTCATGACACAAAAGCACACCAACACAAGAAAACTAACTCACTCACACACACACACAAACGCACACACACACACACTCACTCACTCACTCACTCTTTCTCTTTCTCTTTCTCTTTTTCTCTCTCATTCTCATTCTCATTCTATTCTCATTCTCATTCCCATTCCCATTCCCATCCTCATCCTCATTTTCCTCCTCCATACATATGGGTTCTGCCCGAACTTACATTTATTCACGGTGTTCTCCATCCCTCCGGTGGCGGCGTCGAGGCTCGGCATGTTGCGTGGGGGGAGGTCCTGCTCCCCCGCAAGGACCCCCACGGGCGCTCTCTTGCAGGAGGACGAAGTGGCACTGGCGGCGGCGTCGGATGCAGCGGCGGTGGCGGCAGCAACAGCAGCAGCAGGCACCCGTAGGTCCTGCCTTGGCTCCCGGGCTGTCACTCTGAGGGGGCCGGCCTCGGAAGCCGACGCTTGAGCCAAGGGCGATGCATCCTCCCGGGGAAATATTCCAGCGACTGAAGTATACACACGCGCGCGCACGCACTCGTCGAACTATCCGCTTTCACAGAGATCGCAGATCCTGGCGACCGCGCACATCACCACGCAGCGCAGATGGCAAACAAGATTATTTTCACGCCACGCAATTGCTTTTATGCGAGTGCCTTCTCCCAGCAGGATCCCCGTGCCAGTGTTGGGCGGTGGCTCTCCCTCTCCTCTCCCTCTTTTCTCCCTTCTACTCTCGACGTCGAAGCGAGAAAGTGGGAGCGGGATCGAGACACGCACTAATCCGTAGTACAAAGCGCCGAATATATGGTAATTCGCTTCTCAGTCGGGCCTCCTAGGGCGGCGCACGCATAGCGGGCACGCACGCGTTTCGAGTACCTTTTTTTTTTTCTTAGGCCTATGGGCGATTCTAGGCCACGGAGGACACTGCGTTGTTTTGGTCGTGCGTGTATTTCCGCTGGCCAACGCGGCGCGGACACAAACACACGAACGCACGCACGCACGGCAGAATTCACAATCACTGCAAACCACGCTGAATGCAACTCTCCTTTCCCACCACACTTTTCACAATCACTCCTCGGGAAAAATCACGTGGAGAGCAAACGAGAACTCCGCCACGACACAACGCCTCGCGCCTCCGATGCCTTCCCTCCACCTGGACACTGCCGGGATCGCCCCGATGCTATGCACGGCAAATGTCAGGTCACTCCGATCGCCCGCTTGGCATTCCTTGACAATTATTCAGGGGCAGCCTCGATAAAGCTTCTCCCGATATATCCCGTGCAATCAATATTTTGCAGCCTGGGACATCGCACTTGCCTTGCACATGAAACCCTCGCCAACGCCGCACGCACTGTTTTCCTCGCGACGCACGTGAGGAGCGGGATGCCCTCCGCTTCGATTTTCAAGAAAGAGAAATTTTTATAATCAGCGCTTTACGACTTCCGTTTCGGCTTCTCTCTCTCTCCCCCTCTCTCGAAAAGTCGCTCCACGCTACACACACAGGTATTGTGTACAGCGGGAGATCCAGGCAGACATTTAAATATCACTTCTCTCACACTCTCGAGGTTCACTTCACTCGCACTGCTATGACGCTTGGCCTCGTGGACCTCCTGGCGATGGACTGCACCCGATGAAGAGTCAATAATCCAAAGGGGTTGTTATGAATCGGGGTTGCAGTACGTCAGGGTGGCGCATCTGAAATCCTCGCGCGTGCCCCCGCCCTCCTCGTCCGAACGTCACGTAGACACTAAGGTGAGATTGCCTCGCCGACCGGGTGATCCCAGCCCCCGGTGCGAGCGCGAGTTGCCGGTTAGCCCATAACCGCCGCGGAGGTCACATGGCTTTCGTCCCTCGTCCTCGGCCGAAGTAAGACCACGGACGTTCCCGACGCAGTCCCTCGGCGGGGCGTTGCGATACGGGACGGCAAAGCGGATTTTTTTTTGCAATGGCATTCGCGTTTCCTTGGCCGAGCCTGGCGAACATCCCCGTCTCCCTCGGGAGTCTAGCGAAGGCCAGCAACTCCGCGCCAACAGGAACCCCCGAAAACTTCGGCACAAATACGATATACGAACCGAAAACCGAAAGGAACGCGCAAACGACACATCCTAAAAATCCACGAAAAAAAACAAGGAAGGAAAATCCAACAAAATCACAGAACACCTCTCCCCAACCCCCCCCCCCAAAAAAAAAAAAAATACAAAATCAAAATCCGAAAATCGCCACGAAAGAAAACCACTAACCGGCATCCTCGTGAGAAGCCTCCTTCCCTCCCACCCCCTACCCCCTCCCTCCCTCCCTCCCTCCTCCTTCCTTCTCCTACCCCTCCCCAAAACACCCTGGTCCCCCGCCCCTCCCCCTCCCCCCCACCAACACGACTTCCCGCCTCATACCCACGCGCACGCACTCGCACTCACACATCGAAGAATTAAATCTACGAAACGAGAGGAACGCAAGAAAAAACAAAAACAAAACAAAAAAAATCTCGCAACAACAGCATCGCAACCTGAGAAACAAAAAAAAAAAACAATAATAAAAAAGAAGCGCGAACTCAAAATGCACAAATTTAAGGAGGAAAACCCGTAGAAGAGAGCCAAGAAAATCCGGCCGTTTCAACAGAAGGAAAAGAAAAAAAAAAAGGTGGAACGCGTCCAGGGAAACAAGAGCAACCCCTCCCCCCCTCCCCCCTCCCCCCTCCGACCAACCCCTCTACCCCCCCACCACCACCACCACGTACCCCTTAGGACAGTACCTGGGAGGTGATGGTGGTTTGGGAAGGGGAAGAGGAGGAGGAGGAGGAGCAGGAGGACGAGTAGGAGGAGGAGGAGGACGAGTAGGAGGATGAGAATGAGGACGAGTGGAGGAGGAGGAGGAGGAGGAGGTGGGAGGAGGAGGAGGAGGAGGAAGAAGAAGAAGAAGAAGTAGAAGAAGAAGAAGAAGAAGGAGAAGGAGGAGGAGGTGGTGGTGGTAGGTGGAGGAGGAGGAGGAGGTGGAGGAGACGCGAGAAAGAACAAAAAGGAGGGGGAGAAAGAGAAAAAGAAAATGGTGTGGAAGGAGGAGAAATAGGAGATGAAAAGGGTGACGATGAAAAAGCGGAAGAAGACGAACGTTAGGAGAAGAAAAAGAACAAAGAAAAGAAAAAAGAATTAGGAGAAGAAAAAAGTTGAAAAAGAAAAAGAGGAAGAGGAGGCGGAAGGAGGAATAATAATAATAATAATAATAATAATAATAATAATAATAATAATAATAATAATAATAGTAATAATAATAATAATAATAATAATAATACCACCAATCATCATCATCACTATAAGGAAAAATATATAATGATTGATGATGATGATGATGATGACGCCAACGATGACAATGATGATAACAATAACAATAAAAGTGATGTAGAAGGAATTAAAGGGAAAATGACATGTGGGGGGACTCATAGAGGCAAAAGCAGAATAACATTAATATACACGTTTGAAAAAAACAAAAGTATGATGATTGGAGATGCGGGGAAAGAAGCGAATGGAGAGGAGAAAGAGGAGGAAAAAGGAGGAGGAGGAAGAAGAAGAGGAGGAGGAGGAGGATAATAATAATAAGACGAAGCAGACGGAAGAGGAGGAGGAGGAGGAGGGGAAGGCGGTGGAGGAAGAAGAAAATAAAGAAAAGAAGAACAAAAGAGACAAGACGGTAAAGGGAGAGGATGAGAAAAAACCCGGGAAAGAGGAGGAGGATGACGAAGAGGAAAAGAAGGAGGAGGAGAAGGAAGAGAACCCAGGAAGGCTATGGACGTACCCTCAAAGTAATAACTTCATGAGAAAGAGGAGGGAGAGGGGTGGGAGAAGGGAGAGAGGGGGGAGAGGGAGAGGGGGATGGGATAAGGGAGGGAGAGGGGGTGGGAGAGGGGAGAGAGGGGGATGGGATAAGGGAGAGAGAGGGGGTGGGAGAGGAGAGAGAGAGAGAGGTAATGGGGATAAGAAAGATACTTATCCAAGGATAATGCGCCCCATTGTGCGAGGATGCATATCTGCGAGGTAATGTGGCCCGCGCCTTAGATGAGATGGGATAAAAGTGGGGCGGCGGGCACAATGCAGGCGTGAGGAGGGGGAAGGGGGAGGGGAGGGAGGGGTGGGGATGAAGGGGGGGAAGGGGGATGGGAGGGAGAGGGGAAGGGGAAGAGAGTGGGGAGGAAGGGGGGAAGAGGGAGTATGGAGGGAAGGAAGGGGGAAGGGGGAGTATGAGGGAAGGAAGGGGGAAGAGGGAGGAGAGGGGACGGGATTAGGAAGGAAGGGGGAAGGGGGAGTGGAGGGAGAGGGAAAGGGAGAGGAAGAGGGAGAGGTAGAGGAGGAGTAGAAACGAAGGAAGAGGGGAACGGGAGTGGGAGGGAGAGGGAAAGGGGAAGGGAGAGGGAGAGGGAGAGGTGAGGGAAGGAGAGGGGATAGGGGGTAGGCAGAGAGGGAGAGGAGAGAGAGGAGGAGAAGGGTAGGGATAGAGAGAGGGGGGGAGGGGAGGGGAAGAGAGCCAGCTTCCTCCTGCCGTCTACATCTGTACGTCTACAGAGAGAGAAAATGAATAATACAAATGATATCTAGATTACTTATGATCACGTGAACAGACACGCACATCTTTGAGAGAGAGAGAGAGAGTGAGTTTCCATCTTTTTAATTAAAAAAAACAGCAAGACTCCCAACCAGCATGTCTATTATACATTAAAAAAAAAAAAAAAAAAAAAAAAAATACGCGTAAATACAATCTAAAAAAAAATCATTATCTGAAAAGAGAGAGAAAAAAGATTTCCTTTATGGAGAACTTTCTCATTTCAAGAAAACTATTCCACATCCGCAAACTCTCCCCCTTCAATTCATCCCCCCACACCCTTGCCCTGTCCCCCACCCCCCTCCCTCCTGAATTCACTCCCTCCCCCATCGTTCCCTTTATCTGTCTTTCTTTCTTTCTTTTTCTCTATTCTCTTATCTTCTTCCTCCCTTATCTCTCTCTATTTTCTTTCTTCTCTCTTTCTCGCTCTCTCTTACTGTTTTCCTTCTCCACTTCTCGCTCAATCTCTCTCCCTCTTTTCCTTCTCCCTTTCTCGCTCCTTCTCCCTTTCTCTCTCCTCTCCCTCTTTTCCTTCTCCTCCCTTTCTCGCCCCCTCTCCCTCCTTCCCTCCTTCTATCTTTCTCTCTCCTCTCCCTCTTTTCCTTCTCCTCCCTTTCTCTCTCCTCTCCCTTGGCCTTCGTATTCACACACTCCGGACGCTGGCCCACTTCACTCCAGTTGCAGATTGCAAGTCACGTGCAATAACACCAACCTCAGAGCCAACCTTCTTCGGGCAATCCGACTGAGATATATATATAAATATGGAGCATCAAAAACTTTTGCAAACAAGATATGACAACAAAAAATACAACTATTATAATTTTTTTTCTCTCTCCCTCTCTCCCTCTTCCTCTCCTTTCTCCCTCTTCCTCTCCTTTCTCCCTCTTCCTCTCCTTTGTCTCTCTCTTCCTCTTCCTCTCCTTTCTCCCTCTTCCTATCCTTTCTCCCTCTCTCCCTCTTCCTCTCCTTTATCCTTCTCCCTCTTCCTCCCCTTTCTCTCTTTCTCCCTCTTCCTCTCCTTTCTCCCTCTCTCCCTCTTCCTCTCCTTTCTCCCTCTCCCTCTTCCTCTCCTTTCTCCCTCTCCCTCTCCTTTCACCCTCTTCCTCCCTCTCGCAGGCACAATCAACATTAAACATGATAATCAAACATGATAGCAAGTAACACTATAAATAACAACCTGAGACAGCGTGCCGCCCACCCCGCTGCCACAAGCAAGCACGCCGGCAAGTCCTAAGAATAATAATAACAAAAATAAATAAATAAAAAGTAAAAAAAAAAAAAAACAAGGCCAGCGCGATGGCAATGTCGTAAATGTCTTCATAAACAAGGACAGACAGACAAACATATACGTATAAAGGAGGACACGTGTTGACAAATATGGGAGGGGGGGAGAAGAAGAGTTCGGGTGGAAAGAAATGGGAAAGGATAAAAGAGGATAGAGGAGATATCAAGATGGGAAAGAGAAGCAGGAAAGAAAGAGAGAATGAGAGAGAGGGAAAGGGGAGGGAAGGGGGAGGGAGAAGAGGAGAGGAAGGGAGAGGGAGAGGGAGAGGAAGAGGAAGAGGGAGAGGGAGAGGAAGTGGGAGAGGAGAGGGAGAGAGGAGAGGGAGAGGGAGAGGGAGAGAGAGGGAGAGGAGAGAGAGAGAGAGAGAGAGAGAGAGAGAGAGAGAGAGAGAGAGAGAGAGAGAGAGAGAGAGAGAGAGAGAGAGAGAGAGAGAGAGAGAGAGAGAGAGAGAGAGAGAAAGAGGGAGAGAAAGAGAGAAAGAGAAAGAGAGAAAGAGAGAGAGAGACAAAGAGAAAGAAAGAGAAGCAAAGAAAGAAAGAAAGAAAGAGAGGAAGAGGACAACGCAAAGCAGTGAAGATGAAAGAGAACATCCAGCCAACTCTAGCCAGACAGCATCAAAGGCAACATCAACCCCCCCAAAAAAAAAAAAACACCACTAAACCGAGCAACCAAGCACCGCCGACACCCGCATCACCCCTCAACACCCGAGCGCGGGAGGACCGGCCCCCTCTCCCCGCCCGGTGTCGCCGCTCCACGCCCGCCGCTCGCCGGAACAGCGAACGACCCCGGTGATCGACGCCCGAGAATCGCCCCTTTTACGAGCGCGTTCCTCCGGCGCGGCGATCGTCGGCGATACGGCCACGCGTCGGCTCGCTCTCTCTGTCTGTCTGTCTGTCTCTCTCCCTCTCTCTCTCCCTCCTTCTCTCCCTCTCTTCCTCTTTCCTCTTTTCCTCTCCTTCTCCTCCCTCTCCTCTCCCTCTCCCTCCCCTCCCCCTCCTCTCCCCCTCCTCCTCTCCCCCTCTCCCCCTCCCTCCCTCCCTCTCCCTCTCTCTCTCGGAGGCAATAAACGCAAAAAAAAAAAAAAAGACACGCATTTTAAACCATCAAAGGAATGCGTTTCGTCCTCGCGCTGGATCTCGGTTCTTCAGCCGCTGGAGGCCGAGGGGGAGAAGGGAGAAAGCGGATGCTGCTGCGATCAAGGGGGAAGGGAAAGGGTGGTGGCGGTGATGACGGTGGTGGAGTAGTAGTAGTAGTAGTAGTAGTAGTAGTAGTAGTAGTAGTAGCAGGAGCAGGGAGGAGGAGGAGCAGCAGTAGCAATAGTAGTACCAGCAGTAGTAGTAGTAGTAGTAGTAGTACCAGCAGTAGTAATAGTAGTAGCAGCAGCAGTAGTAGTAGTAGTAGTAGTAGTCGTAGTCAGTAGACGTGTAGCAGTAGTCGTAGTCAGCAGTCGTAGTCGTCAGTACCAATACCAATACCAGTACCAGTACCAATACCAATACCAGTACCAGTACCAATACCAGTA
>NC_091573.1:34743533-34746033 GCF_042767895.1 Penaeus vannamei
AAAATCCAAACCAAAAACAACAAAACAAATAAAAATCGAGACCAAAAAACAGCAAAACAAATTAAAAATCCAGACAAAAAAACAGCAAAAACAGTCCACCACCACCACAACCAACAACAAAACCTTTCGGAAGCACTTCCTCATTGCCCTGGCCATCACTGATGAGTCTTCTCGGAGGCGACGCGGAAAAATGGCCGCAGTGCCGTCACGCCGCCGTCACGCCCCGCTGCCCGTCGCGCTCCGGACGCGAGGACTACTACTCTGCGAGGGCGGGGGGGGGTCAGGGAGGGGAGAGAAATGGAGGAAAAGGGGAGGGGGGAGGGAAGGAGAGGGGAGGGGAGAGAAGCGGAGGGTCAGGGAGGGGAGAGAAGCGGAGGGTCAGAGGGGAGAGGGGGATGGAAGGAGAGGGAGGGTGCAGAGAAGTGGAGGAAAGGGGGAGAGGGGGAGGGAAGGACAGGGGAGGGGATGAAGTGGAGGGACGCAGGAAGGGGGTGGGGGGACGGGAGGTGGAGAGGGAGAGAAGTGGAGGAGAACGAGATGAAGTGGGGTGGGGGAGGACAGGAGGTGAAAGGGGAAGGAAATGGAGGGGAGAAGGGGATGGTGGACGGGAGGGAATTGGAGGGCAAGGGGAAGAGGGATGGGGAGAGGGGGAGGGGAAGGGGAGAGAAGTGAAAGACAAGGGGAAAGGGGGTGGGGGAGGGAAGTGGAGGACGGGAGGAGGGAGGGGGAGAGAAGTGGAGGAAAAGGGGAAAAAAAGGTGGGGGACAGGAGGGGGCAGAGAAGTGGAGGACAAGGAAGGGGAGGGGTGGAAGGGAAAGGAATAGGGAGGAAGTGAGGGAAGGAAAAGGAAGAGAGCACAAGGGGGAAAGTCGACAAGAGAGTAAGAGCAATTGAGTGGAGGTGTCAGTATACCTGTGTTTGTGTGTGTGCTAGCAAGCGTCAAGACCCGCATGCGCGTCCATCAAGATCCAAACGCGAGCGAGGAGGGCAGCGCAAAGTACCCTTCTCTCTCATTTCCCTCTCCTCTCCCTCCTCCCTCCATCTCCCCCTCCCTCTCTCTCCTCCTCTCTCTCTCTCTCTCTCTCCCTCCCTCTCCCTCCCTCTCCCTCTCAAGCTCTCCTCTCCCCTCCCTCTCTCCTCCCCCCCTCCCCCTCCCTCTCCCTCCCAAAACCCAAAAACACGCGAGCGAGGAGAGCAGCACAAGGTACCCGAAAGGAGCCTCCGAGGGCAAGGGGGGGCGCGCACATGCGGAGGAGACCCGGGGGGGGGGGGGGGGGTAGGGGGGGACCGCTCACGAAGGACACCGCTTATGCAAATGAGGCGAGCAAGACGACCCGCAGAGCCCCCCCCCCCCCCTTCCCGCGGGCCAAGACGTCCGGCCGGGGAAAGAACACTGAAGGAACGCCGCTGCCTCCCCCCTCCCCCCTCCCCCCACCCCGTCATACACACACATCACCACCACCACCACCACCACCACCACCACCTAATACTTCTTCTTCTCCTCCTCCTTTTCCTCCTCCTCCCTCCTCCTCCTCCTCCTCCTCCTCCCTCCTCCTCATTATCATTACTCCTCCCTCCTCATTATCATCCTTTTCACAATCATCTTTATCATTATTATCATTATCATCATCATCACTATTTTTATTATTCTCCCCCCTCCTCCTACTCCTCATCCTTCTCCTTCTCCTTCTCCTCCACCTCCACCTCCACCTCCACCTCCACCACCACCACCACCTCCCCCCTTCCCCCCTCCTCCTTCGTTCGCCGCCACGGAGCCCAGCGAACCCCAGCGGAGCCCAGCGGAGCCCTCCCACGAAAGGCTCCCACGGGCGTCGGGAACCATAAAAGACCCGATCGGCCGCCCGGAGAACAGACAGAGAGAGAGAGAGAGAACGGGCGGGGCTAAATACCGCCCGCGTACAATAAAAGGCGGGCGACCATAACGCACTTAGCGTCTTGCAGCGTAATAAGGAAGTAAGAAAGAAGAAAGGGAGGAGGGGGAGGGGAGAGAGGGAGGAAGGAGGGGGAGAGAGGGAGGAAGGAGGGGAAGAGAGGGAGGTAGGGAGGAGGGGGAGGGGAGGAGAGAGGGAGGAAGGGAGAGAAAAAAAAATGCCTACTTCTCTTTTTCCTTCTCTCTCTCTCTCGCTCTCTCTTCCTCTCTTACTTTCCTTCACCCTCTACCTCTTCTTCCTCTTCCTCTCCCTCTCAATCACTCTCACACTCACTCTCACTCTCACACTCTCGCTCTCGCACACTCACTCTCATTATCCACCCTCACCCTCTTACTCTATCTTTCTCCCAATCAAACAAACGCACAAACAAACAAACCAAACACACACACACACACACACACACCGATCCACCGTCGCTCGTTCCGCCGCCAGCGAGGAGAGCAACCCAGGCGCCGACACACGCATCCCGAACGGCAGCATCCACCCCCCTCCCCCCCCCGCCACCCCGAAAGATGCGACGGAAAGGACACGACGACGGACGGACGTAC
>NC_091573.1:34751033-34756033 GCF_042767895.1 Penaeus vannamei
GCCTTATTCCTTCCTACTTTTCCTTACCTGCTTCTACCTATCCCTCTCCTTCCCCTTCCTTCCTGTTTCTCATCATCTCCTTACCTCGCTTCCTCTTGCTCCATCTCCTTCCTCTCCTCTACTCTGCTCTTTCTCTCCTCTCCTCTCCACCCTCCCTCAATCCCCCCTTTTCCCTTCCCTCTCCCCTCGCCTCCGCCCTCCTCCTCGCCCCACCTTTCCTGCCCATCTCCCCTCCGCCTCGCCCTCTGCGCCCTGCACCTGCTGCCGTTCACACGCCGCGCTCCCACCTGGTCTGCCGCCGAGCCTCGGATTTCACGTTCGTCGGAACACTCTCCGCTCAACCTGAACGTATCCCATAAAGGCATGGATGGAAGGACGCAAAAAACAGCTACAGTGACATCCACAGATGGGCGTGTATACATATACAGTGAATTTCATTTATATATATAAATATACATATCCATATATATACACATATATATATATACATATACATATATATACATATACATATACACATATATATAAATAAACACACACACACATAGGTGTGGCTGGATATAGAGAAATAAATAACACGAAAGAGCATGGGAAAGGAGGAGGAGGGAGGGAGAAAGGGAGAAAGGGAGAGAGGGAAAGAGAAAGAGAGAAAGACAGCCACAGACAAATAGACAGACAGACAAGAGAGATCAAAGCCAAACTTACTTTTGCCTCCATAGAAGCACCTGCCTTGCCGCTTTCATCCTGGACCCCGAAGCCCGTTGCCAACAACACTCACCTGCAAAAAGAGAAAAGGTGTCAGAAAAGTCAGTCAGAGCAGAACACAAAACCAAATTTCACAATCACAATCATCGTTATTGTATCTCCTCTTCTTTTCTTTTTTATGCGTCCCCTCCTTATCCTTATTTTACTTCTTTACCCATTTCTTTCTCTCTCTCTTTCTCTCTCTCTCTCTCTCTCTCTCTCTCTCTCTCTCTCTCTCTCTCTCTCTCTCTCTCTCTCTCTCTCTGTCTCTGTCTCTCTCTCTCTCTCTCTCTCTCTCTCTCTCTCTCTCTCTCTCTCTGTCTCTCTCTGTCTCTCTCTCTCTCTCTCTCTCTCTCTCTCTCTCTCTCTCTCTCCAGCCAATCTTTATAAAGGAATATGCAATTCAGAAATGAAACGTCAAGGAAACGGAAAAATAAAGCTGCGATCATTTTTGTGCTTTCCTCATCACCTCGCTGCGTATTTTCCGAAGTTCTAGGCGTGGGGAAGTTCCAGGAATGGGGAAGCTCTAAGTATGGGTAAGTTCTAAGCATGGCGATGTTCCAGGAATGGGGAAGCTCTAAGTATGGGGAAGTTCTAAGCATGGCGATGTTCCAGGAATGGGAAAGCTCTAAGTATGGGGAAGTTCTAAGCATGGCGATGTTCCAGGAATGGGGAAGCTCTAAGTATGGAGAAGTTCTAAGCATGGCGAAGTTCCAGGAATGGGAAAGCTCTAAGTATGGGGAAGTTCTAAGCATGGCGAAGTTCCAGGAATGGGAAAGCTCTAAGTAAGGGGAAGCTCTAAGTATGGGGAAGTTCCAGGAATGGGAAAGCTCTAAGTAAGGGGAAGCTCTAAGTATGGGGAAGTTCCAGGAATGGGAAAGCTCTAAGTAAGGGGAAGTTCTAAGCATGGGGAAGCTCTAAGTAAGGGGAAGTTCTAAGCATGGGGAAGCTCTAAGTATGGGGAAGTTCTAAGCATGGGGAAGCTCTAAGTATGGGGAAGTTCTAAGCATGGGGAAGTTCTAAGCATGGGGAAGCTCTAAGTAAGGGGAAGTTCTAAGCATGGGGAAGCTCTAAGTATGGGGAAGTTCTAAGCATGGGGAAGCTCTAAGTATGGGGAAGTTCTAAGCATGGGGAAGTTCTAAGCATGGGGAAGCTCTAAGTATGGGGAAGTTCTAAGCATGGGGAAGCTCTAAGTATGGGGAAGCTCCCTAGAAAGCTAAGGGGAAGTTCTAAGCATGGGGAAGCTCTAAGTAAGTGTGGAGAGTTCTAAGCATAGGGAAGCTCTAAGTATGGGGAAGTCTCTAAGTAAGGGGAAGTTCTAAGCATGGGTGGAAGCCTCTCCAAGTAAAGGGGAAGTTCTACAGCATGGGGAAGCTCTGGGCATAGGGGAAGTTCTAAGCTACTGATGTGAAGCTCTACTAAGTATGGGGAAGTTCCAGGAATGGGGAAGCTCTAAGTAAGGGGAAGTTCTAAGTATGGGGAAGTTCTAAGCATGGGGAAGCTCTGGGCGTAGTAAGGGGAAGTTCCTAAGCATGGGGAAGCCCTAAGTAAGGCGTGAAGTTCCCAAGCATGGGGAAGCTCTAAGCATGGGGAAGTTCTAAGCATGGGGGAAGTTCTAAGCATGGGGAAGTTCTGTGCTAAGCATGGGGAAGCTCTAAGTATGGGGGAAGTTCTAAGTAAGGGGAAGAAGGTGCTCCAAGCATGGGGAAGCTCTAAGTAAGGGGAAGTTCTAAGCATGGGGAAGCTCTAAGTATGGGGAAGTTCCAGGAATGGGGAAGCTCTAAGTATGGGGAAGTTCCAGGAATGGGGAAGCTCTAAGTATGGGGAAGTTCTAAGCATGGGGAAGCTCTAAGTATGGGGAAGTTCTAAGCATGGGGAAGCTCTAAGTAAGGGGAAGTTCTAAGCATGGGGAAGCTCTAAGTATGGGGAAGTTCTAAGCATTGGGGAAGCTCTAAGTATGGGGAAGTTCTAAGTATGGGGAAGTTCTAAGCATGGGGAAGCTCTAAGTATGGGGAAGTTCTAAGCATGGGGAAGCTCTAAGTATGGGGAAGTTCTAAGCATGGCGAAGTTCCAGGAATGGGAAAGATCTAAATAAGGGCTAGTTCTTGGCATGGGATAGTTCTAGCCATAAGGAAGTTCTAGCCATGGGGAAGCTCTTGACCCGACTCCTCCCAAGACCCGACACTTCGTTCCCCCCGGAAATCCGACGGCCCCGGTGGCACTGCCTACCCCAAGTTCACACCCGCGAGCCATTAGCATCCGTGCCCCGACCGGTCACCCGCCCTCCCCTCTCGACGCGTCCGCGACCCGATCGACAGCGCGTCCTTAACTTCTCGACGCCCAACTTGGCCGTTCTGCGCGTGGAACCTGACGCACCGACTTCCCGCCTCGTAGTGCTAAAAATACACGGCGTGAAGTGATGGAGTGCGTGTGCCTTCAACAGCGCCCTTCTTAAAGACGGCGTGCGGCCGCCGAGGAGCCCCAGGAATCAGCGTCTGCAAAACAGCGGCCGCGGAACAATAGCGAGGGAAATTGCAGAATACCCTTACCCCCCAACACACACACGCACAGCACACGCACACACACGCACGCATGCGCGCGCGCGCACACACACACACACACACACACACACACACACACACACACACACACACACACACACACACACACACACACACACACACACACACACACACACACACACACACACATACACGGACACACACACACACACACGCATATACACACACACGCACACGCACACACACATATACAAACACCTGCTGACTTCTTGCCTTTAAATATGCATGAATAATCATATAAATTGATTAGCACATTCAATTAGTGTAACATTTACCATCTCGAGCACAACCAAGACCCTCAATACTTCTTGTTTCCCAGGCACTTATGTATGAAAAGACCAGTCTCCATTAATTTCGTCTACTCACTACTCATAACGGCAGCCGACATCAAACCCTAAAGAAAAAAATAGCTTTGACATAAAAAAAAGACAAGTCCACGCTCTCCGCAAATAAAAGCAAAGATCCCGTCTCCCTCACCTCCAGCGGAGATAAGAGACAAGATAAGAAAGGGATGTCGAAGAGCCGAGGAGATAACAGATAAGATAAGAAAGGGGTGTCGAAGAGCCGAGGAGATAACAGATAAGATAAGAAAGGGGTGTCGAAGAGCCGAGGAGATAACAGACAAGATAAGAAAGGGGGTGTCGAAGAGCCGAGGAGATAACAGATAAGATAAGAAAGGGGTGTCGAAGAGCCGAGGAGATAACAGATAAGATAAGAAAGGGGTGTCGAAGAGCCGAGGAGAGCCGAGAAGAGACGGGCGAAAAGAAAGTGAGAGTCCAAAAGACGAAACTTTGACATTCTCATTCGGATGCATTTTATTTATATTATATTTAGATTTATTTAGATTATATTTATATTATATTTAGATGTATTTAGATGCACTGGGGGCAGGATGCTGTTTCGAAGGCAATGGATTTCAGTGTTGCAGCCAATGAACATCATACTCATATATGCGTATGTGCATGTCCATCCATACGTAAGGATATGTAAACATACATGTATAGCTGCATACACACACACACACACACACACACACACACACACACACACACACACACACAAACACACACAAACACACATACACACACACACACACACACACACACACACATATATACATATATATTTACATATATATATATATACATATATATATATATATATATATATATATATGTATATATATATATATATATACACACACATAATACATATTGTTCCCTCCTCCCTCTCCTCGGCCCATATACCTGTGCAATAAGTCACAGCCTGAATATGAGACCGTCCTCCTCCCTCCAAGAATCACATTCACATCCCTCCTCCCCTCGCCCTTCTCTTCTCGTCCCTCTTCCTTCCTACCTACTCCTGACAGAAGCTACCCTTCCCTCCCTCCCCCTCCTCCTCCTCTCTCCTTCCTCCTTTCCTCCTCCTCTTTCCTTCCCTCCTCCCCTTCCCCCCTCCTCCCCTTCTCCTTCCCTCCCTCCCTACCCCCTCCCTTCCCTTTCCCTTCCCTCCTCCCTCCCCATCCCCCAATCCCCTTCCTTTCCCTTCCTTCTCTCCCTCCCTCCCTCTCCTTCTTCCCTCCCTCCCCTTCCTCCCCTCTCCCTCCTCCCTCCCTCCCCTTCCCCTTTCCCTTCCTTCCTTCCCCCCGTCCAACCTCTCCAATCAGTGTCATCC
>NC_091573.1:34776033-34791033 GCF_042767895.1 Penaeus vannamei
TCAATCACACACACATCCACCCATACATGCAAGTGTATATCCATATGCACGTCCACAATCCACACTTCTTCCCATACCTGCGTGCCTGCGTACATAAACGCACTTATAAGGGACCTGCGTGCGCGTACAGACACACAAAATCCATAAATCCCCCCCCCCCTTCCCCCCACCCCCCGATAAAGCGGAGATAACATCCTGTATAAATAAGAATCTATTTCGTCATTCACCTCTTCCATAACGCCGACCTTCCCTTTGGGGCGTATAAAAAAAAGGCCATTATCATCATCCCTCCCAGCTCGACCCCGAGATGTTTGCCGTCGCCGAATCATGAATATATATACATATAAATTAAGGCGTGTTTTGTGTGAGGGAGCTGCTGAGAGGAGAGCAGAGGAAGAAGGGACGGGACGAGGAGGGCGAGCCGAGGGAGAGGAGGAGGAGGGAAATAGAGGAGGAGGAGAAAGAGGAAGAGGGAGGGGATGGGAGAGGGAAGGAGGGATGGAAAGAGAGGGAGGGGAGGTGGGAGGGGAGAGAGGGGGAGGGGTAGGGGAAGGGGAAGGAGGAAGAGGAGAAGGGGAAGGGAAGAGGGAGGAGAGAGGGAGAGAGGTGAGAGTAGACAGACAGACAGACAGACAGACAGACAGACGAGAGAGAGAGAGAGAGAGAGAGAGAGAGAGAGAGAGAGAGAGAGAGAGAGAGAGAGAGAGAGACAGACGAGAGAGAGAGAGAGACAGAGACGAAGGAGACAAGAGACAGAGACAGAGACAGAGACAGAGACAGAGACAGACAGAGACAGAGAGACAGAGACAGAGAGAGACAGAGACAGAGACATAGAGACAGACAGACATAGACAGACAGAGACAGACAGACAGAGACAGACAGAGACATAGACAGACAGAGAGAGACAGAGACAGACAAACCGACAGACAGACGGACAGAGAGAAAGACACACACACCAACATGCACACACACACACACACACACACAGACAGCCGCCCATCGTGTTTGTCCAGCCGGTCTCATCCCGCGCCGCAGCAATCCCACATTACCCTATTAATGACGCCCAACCCGTCTACAATACCCCCCGGAGGCTCGCACACACCCCCTCCCCCTCCCCCACCCCACCAAGACCCCAACCCATACCCCCACCCCACCAAGACCCCAATCCCCCACCCCAACCCCCTCCCCCACCCCAACCCCAACCCCCTCCCCCACCCCCACCCCACCAAGACCCCAACCCCCACCCCCAACCCCACTCTCTCACACCCAACCCTCCCCCACCCCACCCCCACCCCAACCCCCAACCCCTCTCTTGCCACCCCACCCCCACCACCCAACCCCCACCCCCTGCGTGCCATCCGCATACCCCATAACTCCCTCACACACACAACACAAGTTTCCCAACGTCACCGGCCACGAACATCTCCGATTGCTCACTGGATAATTACCTGACCGGCGGAGTGACCGGTCGCCTCGAGTAACCGCAAGTAACGTGTCGTGGTTGCTGCCCCCCCCCCTCCCCATTCCTCCCCAATCCTTATCCCTCCCCCCTACCTCCCTCTCCTCCCCTCCCCCCCCTTCCCTCCCCTCTCCCCTTGCTGCCCCTCCTCCCCATTCCTCCCCCATAACTGCTCCCCGTCCCTTACTTCCCTCTCCTCCCTACCTCCCTTCCCTCTCCTCCCCCCTTGCTGCCCCTCCCCCATTCCTCTCTCTCATTCCTCCCCAATCCTTATCCCTCCCTTACCTACACCTCCCTCTCCTCCCCTCCCTTCCCTCCCTCCCCCCTTGCTGCCCCCCTCCCCCATTCCTCCTCCCATTCCTCCCCAATCCTTATCCCTCCCCCTACCTCCCTCTCCTCTCCTCCCTTCCCTCCTTCCCCCTTGCTGCCCCTCCCCACATTCCTCCCCCCATTCCTCCCCCAATCCTTATCCCTCCCCCTACCTCCCTCTCCTCTCCCTTCCTTCCCATCCCTCCCCCCTTGCTGCCCCCTCCCCATTCCTCCCCCAATCCTTATCCCTTCCCTACCTACCTACCCAACTCCTCCCTCTCCTCCCTCCCCCTTGCTGCCCCCCCTCCCCCATTCCTCCCCACCATTCCACCCCCTTATCCCTCCCCTCTACCTCCCTCCCTCTCCTACCTCCCTCTCTCCCCTACCTCCCTCTCCTCCCTTCCCTCCCTCCCCCCTTCCTCGAAAGTTCGTTCGCTCGTAATCCAATAACCTCATCCACGCTTTTTTTTTTCCTTCTTCACTTTTCCGTCCGTCTCGAAATTCGAATGCAGCGTTTTGTGTCCGTTTCGTGTTTGTCTGTTTTTTTTTTTGTTTTTTTTTGGTCAAATATGCGTTTTATTATAAACTTTGTTCGTTTTTTTAAGGTCTTCAAATTTGACTTCGATTTTTTTTTAAATAATCTATTTGTTTTCCTCTGTTACTTTCGCTTTCATTTTATACGCATAAAAAAGAGACAGACAGACTGGCAATCCATTTTCGGTTCCACCTTCTCCCTTCTCCGATTACGTGTGCATTCTTTGGAGATATTGCCTTGGCATTCTCTCTCTCTCTCTCTCTCTCTCTCTCTCTCTCTCTCTCTCTCTCTCTCTGTCTCTCTCTCTGTCTCTCTCTCTCTCTCTCTCTCTCTCTCTCTCTCTCTCTCTCTCTCTCTCTCTCTCTCTCTCTCTCTCTCTCTCTCTCTCTCTCTCTCTCTCTCTCTCTCTCACTCTCTCTCTCACTCACTCACTCCACTCACTCACTCACTCACTCACTCACTCACTCACTCACTCACTCACTCACTCACTCACTCACTCACTCACTCACTCACTCACTCACTCTCCTTGCTGCCACCCCTTGCCTGTCTGTACTGTCTCACTCTCCCCATTTCTTCAATCACTCGTTCGATCACTCGCCTCCTCCCTCCTCCCCTCCTCCTCCTCCCTCCCCCCTTCCTTCCCCCCCCCTCCCCCTCCCCTCCCTCCCCTTACTCCCTCCTTCCCTCCTTCCCCAACTCACTCACTCACTCCCTCCCTCCCTCCTTCCCTCCCTCTCCCTCCCCCTCCTTCCCTGCCTCCCTCCCTCTCTCCCTCTCTCTCTCTCTCTCTCTCCGTCCCTCTCCCTCCCTCTCTGTCTCTCTCTCTCCCCCTGTCTCTCCCTCGCTCTCTCTCTCTCTTTCTCTCGCTCTCTCTCTCTCTTTCTCTCTCTCTCTCTCTCCCTCTCTCCCTCTCTCCCTCTCTCCCTCTCTCCCTCTCTCCCTCTCTCCCTCTCTCCCTCTCTCCCTCTCTCCCATTCTCTCACTCTCTCCCCTCTCTCCCTCTCTCCCTCTCTCCCTCTCCTCCCTCCCTCCCTCTCCTCCCTCCCTCTGAACCTCCTTCACTCCCTCCCTCACTCCCAAGCCCCTTCACTCCCTCCCTCACTCCCTCCCTCACTCCCTCCTCACTCCCTCCCTCACTCCCTCCCTCATTCCCTCCCTCACTCCCTCACTCCCTCACTCCCTCACTCCCTCACTCACTCGCTCCCTCACTCACTCCCTCCCTCCCTCACTCCCTCCCTTCCTCACTCCTTCGCTCCCTCACTCCCTCGCTCCCTCACTCCTCCTCCCTCTCCCTCTCTCCCTCCCTCCTCACTCCCTCTCGTCCCCTTCATCCCTTCTTACTCTTCCCCCCCTCCCCTCCCCCCCAAGCACGACAGCGGAACCGTGACCCACACCCGTTATCTCCTTATACGCTTAATATACGCACCGCACCGCTCGACCGCAGAATATAGGCCTATGGCAACCGCAAGCATCAAAACGGCGCTTCTCTCACACATTTTATTATAGTATATATTAGTATATATTAGTATAGTATATATTTCATTATTATATTATAATACATCTACCCTCCGCTTGTCAAAACGTAAAGGAAGGAAGGAAGGAAGGGAGAGAGAGAAAAAAAAACAAATCGAGGGGGAAAAAAAATCCGCGGATTCCTTCGTAAATAGTCAGCTGATCTGAAACAATTATCTAGCATAGACAGCATCGCAACTCCCTAAACACTTTCTCTCTCCATCTCCCTTCTTACTCCCTTTCTCTCTTCCTCTCTCTCCCTCTTCTACACCCACTCCCACTCCCTTTCTCACCCTCCCTCTCCCTCTCCCCCTCCCTCTCCTCTCCCTCCTCCTCTCCCTCTCTCACTCCTCTCCCTCTCCCACTCCCTCTCTCTCTCCCTCTCACCTCGCTCTCCCTCTCACTCCTCCCTCTCCCACTTCCTTTTCTTCCCTCTCTCCTCCTCTTCCTCTTCTACACCCACTCCCACTCCCTTTCTCCCCCTCCCTCTCCCTCTCCCTCTCCCTCTCCCTCTCTCACTCCCACTCCCTTTCCCCTTTCCCCCTTCCTCCCCACTCCCTCTCCCTCTCTCCTACTCCCTCTACTCTTTTTTCCCCTCTTCGTAAAAGAGCTGTTAAAAAGGCATTGTCCCCGCCAACCGTCCCTTCCGGCTAATGACATCACTCCGCACACAGGCCCCGCCCTCCTCCTTCCAGGTCGCTGATGGGTCTCAAAATCGTGTGTCTTCTTTAAGTGAGCGACGAAGAGGAAGAGGAAGAAGGAAGAAGGAAGAAGGAAGAAGGAAGAAGGAAGAAGGAAGAGAAAGGGAAAGAGGGAGCATAAGGGAGTGAGAGGGTGAGAAGGGAGAGTGAAAGGGTGAGAATGTGATTGAGATATAAGAGGGAGAGGAGAAAGAGGGAGGAGGGAGAGAAAGGAGGGAAAGGGAGAGGGAGAAGAGAGAGAGGGGAAAGGAAAAGAAAAGGGAAAGAAAGGAGAGGAGGAAGAAAGGAAAGAGGGAGGGAGGGAAGAGGGAGAGAGAGAGAGAGAGAGAGAGAGAGAGAGAGAGAGAGAGAGAGAGAGAGAGAGAGAGAGAGAAAGAGAGAAAGAGAGAGAGATGAACAGAGAGAGAGAGAGAGACAGAGACAGAGACAGAGACAGAGACAGAGACAGAGACAGAGATAGAGATAGAGATAGAGATAGAGATAGAGACAGAGATAGAGATAGAGATAGAGATAGAGATAGAGATAGAGATAGAGACAGAGATAGAGATAGAGATAGAGATAGAGATAGAGATAGAGACAGAGACAGAGACAGAGACAGAGACAGAGACAGAGACAGAGACAGACAGACAGCGAGACAGACAGACAGCGAGACAGACAGACAGACAGAGATGGGAGAGAGTAGGACAACCAAGACGATACACACACATGGCAGCTTGTATCGGCGGTGATGCAGATGATGGCAGCGGGTGTGATGGTGATGGCAGCGTCTGAATTTGGTGGTGAAAGTGGTGGTGATGTTAATGATAGTAATGGTGATGTTAATGAGGCAGTGAATAACCTCGTATTCCTCCATAAATCGAATCAGAATATAAGATCCGGCGAAGAGGAGAAAGAGAAAACAAAGAGAAGTTCATAAGAGAATGAAGAGAAGGGAAGAGAAGAGAACACGAGAGAATCGAAAACAAGAGAAAGGAAGAGCAGCAAACACAAGAGAATCGAAAACAAGAGAAAGGAAAGAGAAGTTCACAAGAGAACCGAAAAACAAGAGAAAGGAAGAGAAGAGCACGCGAGAAGGCTAAAAAAAAAAAGGGAAAAAGAAGGGGAAGGAAGGTAAGGAAGAAGAGAAGAGAAGAGAAGAGGACCCCGCCCCCGGCTTCGAGTTAACGAGGTGTCTCCCATGACAATCCGGGCCTGTCTCGGCTGACCGGCGTGTCACGGACCCAGATTTATTGCCTCGAGGCCGCAAGCACTCGCAGGCGCCCCCGCTCGCACCTCTCCCGCCCGGCGCCCCTCGCCCCTCGCCCCGCCCGCTGTCCACCCGCTCTCGCTCTCTCCCTCTCTCTCTCTCTCTCTCTCTCTCTCTCTCTCTCTCTCTCTTCCTCTCTCTCTCTCTCTCTCTCTCTCTCTCTCTCTCTTCTTCTTCTTCTTCTTCTTCTTCTCTCTCTCTCTCTGTGTGTGTGTGTGTGTGTGTGTGTGTGTGTGTGTGTGTGTGTGTGTGTGTGTGTGTGTGTGTGTGGAGGGAGGGAGGGAGGAGAGGAGGGAGGAGAGGGAGGGAGGAGAGGGAGAGGGAGGAGGAAAGGGAGGAAGGGAGGAGGGAGGGAGGGAAAGGAGGGAGGGAGGGAGGGGAGGAGGGAGGGGAGGAGAGGTGGAGGGAGAGAGGGAGAGAGAGAGAGAGAGAGAGAGAGAGAGAGAGAGAGAGAGAGAGAGAGAGAGAGAGAGAGAGAGAGAGAGAGAGAGAGAGAACGAGAGAGAGAGACGAGAGAAGAAGAACGAGAGAGAGAACAGAGAGAGAGAGAGAGAGAGAGAGAGAGAGAGAGAGAGAGAGAGAGAGAGAGAGAGAGAGAGAGGGAGAGAGAGAGAGAGAGAGAGAGAGAGAGAGAGAAAGAGAGAGAACGAGAGAGAGAGAAAGAGAGAGAGAGAGAGAGAGAGAGAGAGAGAGAGAGAGAACGAGATAGAAAGAGAGAGAACGAGATAGAAATACAGAGAACGAGATAGAAAGAGAGAGAAAGACAGACAGACAGAGACAGACAGAGATAGGAGAGGGAAGAGCAACCCAGACAAGACGCACATAAACAGAACAAGGAGAACAGACAGACAGACAGGGGAAAAAAAAACCCGGCCAACTCCAAAATAAGACAAGATCGAGTCCAAGATAAAACGAAACGGGAGAAAAAAAAAAGAAAAAGGATTGAGGCGCCCCCTAATATATCCACACCCTGCCTGCATTATCCACCCCCCCCCCCCTGCGAGTAACACCTGGTCAGGCGCATCGTGGGAGCAGGAAAAGAGGGTCGAGGGACACCTACCCTAACCCTCTTAACCCCCCCCCATCCCCCCCTCCCCCTTGTCTCTTCCTCCCCCCTCCCCCCCCTCTCTCTCTCTTCTTCTGTACTCCCCTCTTCCTCAGATCTCATTCTCCTCAACCTCCCCCTCCTCCCTTTTCCTCTCTTTCCTTTCCATCTCCCTCTCCCTCTCCCCTCGACTCCCTCTCCCTTCCCTCTCCCTCTGCCCCTTAACCTCTTCCTCTCCCCTTTCCCTCCTCCATCTTCCCTCTCCCTCTCCCTCTCTCTTTTCCTTCCCCTCTCCCTTTTCTTCCCTCTCCTTCTACTTTCCCTCTCCCTCTCTCTCTTTCCCTCTCCCTTCCCTCTTTCCCTCTCCTCTTTTCCTCTCCCTCTCCTTCCTCTTCCCTCTCCCTCTCCTTTCCCTCTCCCTCCCCTTTCCCTCTCCCTCTCCCTTCCCCCTCCCTCTCCCTCTGCTTTCCCTCTCCCTCTCCCTCTCTCTTGGCACCAAACTCCCACTCCCACTACGCCTTCCCTTTCCCTTTCCTTTCGCCTTCCCCCTCCCCAGCTCTCCCTTTTTGTACCAAATACACTTTCAACCCCCCTTCCCTTCTGCCAACCCCTCCAACTTCCTCTCCCAAATTCGCGCTCACCTCCCCCCACCTCCTCTTTCCCTTACTCTCCTCTCCACTCCATCCCTTGCCCCCCCCCCTCCCATTCCCCCAATCTCCCCTTTCTGCCCAAAATTCACACCTTCATTTACTTCAACATACCCCAGCACCAAATGCACCCTCACCTCCTACCTTCCCCTTCCCCCCACCGATCCCTCCCTCTCCCCGCTCCAAAATCACCCCTCACCCCCTCCCCTACCAACTCCTTCCCATCATAGAGCGAGAGAAAAAAAAAAACGAAAAAAACAAAAAAAAACAAACTCCCCCGCAAGAAAGCGCTCAACGCAAAGAGAGAGAGAGACGAAACAAACGCTAACAAACTTTCCGCCCTCTCAACAACGGGAAACAAAAAAACCCTCAATCTTCTTTCTTCTCCCCTTCCTTCCACGTAATGCACCTTCGCCCCCCTCGTCCCCTCCCCCCACCTCCCCAAGCATCACCCAAGCACCAAATGCACCCTTACCCCTCTCCCACTCCCCCCCACTCCCCACCGACCCCTCCCTCTCCCCGCTCCAAAAGCACCCCTCTCCCCCACCCCTACCCCCAACCTTCCCCTCCCCGCCGCCCATCCATCTCGTTAGGACATACCAAACGACCACCTGTCACGAGGGTGCACCTAGGCCCCATCCCCACCCCCACCCCCTCCCTTAGCCATAGCGATAACCATGTGTACATTTACATATATATATATGTACACACACATGCATGTACGTCTATAAGGCATTGGGGGCAAGATAGGCGAATACGTAATGATATTGGGAGAGAGATGAAATAAGATGGGGAAAAAAGGAGGGAGGGAGGGAGGGAGGGAGGGAGAGGGAGGGAGGGAGGGAGGGAGGGTGGAGGCATAAAGGGGGAGGATAGGATGGAGGGAGGGAGAGAGAGCAGAAAGGAGAGAGAGGGAAGAGGGGGATTGAGGGGATGGGGGAAGGATGTAGGAGAAGAGGAGAAGACAGGCAGGCAGGCAGGCAGGCAGGCAGACAGGAGGAGACCAGATAGATAGATAGATAGATAGATAGATAGAGAGAGAGAGAGAGAGAGAGAGAGAGAGAGAGAGAGAGAGAGAGAGAGAGAGAGAGAGAGAGAGATAGAGAGAGAGAGAGAGAGAGAGACGAGAAGAAAGAAAGAAAGAAAACGAGAAAGAGAAAGAAAGAAAGAGAAAGAGAAAGAGAAAGAGAGAGAGAGAGAGAGAGAGAGAGAGAGAGAGAGAGAGAGGGGGGGAGAGAGGGAGGAAGAGGGGGAAAGATGGGAAAAGAGGCAGAGACAAAGAGATGAAGAGAGGAAGATGAGAAAAGACAAAAATGAAAGAGAGAAACTGAGAAAAAAGACAAAAATTGAGACTGAGAAAAAGACAAACAGAACAAGAGACAGAGAAAGAAAGAAAAAAAAAGAAAGAGAGAAAGAGAAAGGAGAGAACAGACATAAACCAAATACGACTATGAATATTCATAAATCAGCGACTGACTACAAGTAAGTGTGATTATGCATACCCGGACGAGATACAGAAGGACGGGAGCGGGGAGGGAGCTGCCACACTTAATCCCTTGACAGAGCAGGGGAGTGATTAGCTCCTGGCCATTCGAAAAGGGAGCTTGGTTTAGACACGAGCTTGCTTATGATATCTGTTTACACTTCTGACGCTGTGTCACCTGTGTCAGTATTCTCTTTCTTTCTTTCTATTAATCTCTCTCTGTATCTCTGTATCTCTCTCTCTCTGTATCTCTCTCTCTCTGCATATCTCTCTCTCTCTCTCTCTCTCTCTCTCTCTCTCTCTCTCTCTCTCTCTGCATCTCTCTCTCTCTGCATCTCTCTCTCTCTCTCTCTCTCTCTCTCTCTCTCTCTCTCTCTCTCTCTCTCTCTCTCTCTTCATCTCTCTCTCCATCTCTCTCTCATCTCTCTCTGCATCTCTCTCTGCATCTCTCTCTCTGCATCTCTCTCTCTGCATCTCTCTCTCTGCATCTCTCTCTCTGCATCTCTCTCTCTGCATCTCTCTCTCTGCATCTCTCTCTCTGCATCTCTCTCTCTGCATCTCTCTCTCTGCATCTCTCTCTCTGCATCTCTCTCTCTGCATCTCTCTCTCTGCATCTCTCTCTCTTTCTGCATCTCTCTCTCTTTCTGCATCTCTCTCTCTTTCTGCATCTCTCTCTCTCTCTGCATCTCTCTCACTCTCTGCATCTCTCTTTCTCTGCATCTCTTTCTCACTCTCTGCATCTCTCTCTCTCTCTCTCTCCCTTCCTCTCTCTCTCTCTCTCTCTCTCTGCATCTCTCTCTCTCTCTCTCTGCATCTCTCTCTCTCTCTCTGCGTCTCTCTCTCTCTCTCTCTGCATCTCTCTCTCTCTCTCTCTGCATCTCTCTCTCTCTCTCTCTCTGCATTTCTCTCTCTCTCTCTCTCTGCATTTCTCTCTCTCTTTCCCCCCCATCTCTCTCTCTCCGCTGCATCTCTCTCTCTCTCTCTGCATCTCTCTCTCTCTCTCTACTGCATGTCTCTCTCTCTCTCTCTGATGCATCTCTCTCTCTCTCTATGCTGCATCTCTCTCTCTATCTATATCTATCTCTCTCTTTCCGCTGCATCTCTCTCTCTCTGCTGCATCTCTCTCTCTCTCTCTGTCTATCTTTCTCTCTCTTTCTCTCCCTATGCTGCATCTCTCTCTCTTTCTCTGCTGCATCTCTCTCTCTCTGTCTATCTTTCTCTTTGCTGCATGTCTCTCTCTCTCTGTCTCTCCTTTTCCATGACACTAAGAACCGAGGAGGAAAGTAGACGAGGGAGAGGACGAGGGTGAGGGAGAGAGAGGAAGAAGAAGAGGAGAGGAAAGAAGAGGAGAAGGAGAAAGGAGAGAAGGTCAGAAAGGAGGAGGAAGGAAGAAGAAGAAGAAGAAGAAGAAGAAGAACTAAGAATTTCTGGAGAAGAAGAAGGAGAAGAAGAAAAGAAGAAGAAGAAGAAGAAGAAGAAGAAGAAAGAAGAAGAGAAGCAGAAGCGAGAGAGAAGAAGAAGGTGAGGAGGGGGAGGGAGGAAGGGAGGAAAAGGGGGGCGAGGAAGAGTGAGAGTGAGACACATAGACAAATAGGGAGAAAGAAAGAAAGAGATCAAGGGAGAAGGAGAAAAAGAAAAAAGACAACAACAAAAATAAAACCTAAAAAAAAAAAAAACACACACAAATGAAAGAAAAACAACAACAATCAGGCAAAAACCAAACACCCGCCGACACGAAACAGGCGACAACGAACCCCCCCCCCCAAAGCAGATACAAGAGAACCCCCTGAAAAAAAGACAGACAGAAAACGGCGACCCAAGAGCGCCGGGCTGGGAGGGGGCGGCGGCGACGGCGGCACAGCGTATGCCCTTGTCGCTGCGGTCAGCACTGGCACGCAAAGGGTTAGTTATGGAGCCGCGGCCAACTTACGGGACCGATAAATCTCGCCGGCCGACGCCCGCGCTGACAACGGCGCCGATAGAGCCTGAGTTACTAGGCAGATTCACAAGGGAAACACTCCGGCCGCGCTCCCGAGTGACGTCACAACAAGCAGAGCGCCCCCGCCGAACACGCGGCGAGCGCCCCTTAATTCTCCCGGGCCACAATGGACCCGTGGCCCCTGGAGGAGAGCGCCCGAAAGTGGCCCTTTGTCACGCGGGGACTTGCTGGCCTCTTGCAAGTGTGGATTCGGCCGCGCCATTCCAGGCATTCCTCTCCATCAGGGGGGCGGGGGGGGGGGTGGTGGGGTGGGGGGGGGTGGGGGTGGGTTTCCTAGGTCTGCCCCCCCTCTCCTCCTTCCCCAACCGATATTTACTCCTCCTCCTCCTCCTCCTCCTCTCTCTCTCTCTCTCTCTCTCTCTCTCTCTCTCTCTCTCTCTCTCTCTCTCTCTCTCTCTCTCTCTCTCTCTATCTATCTATCTATCTGTTTATCTCTCGATTTATCTGCTTGTCTATCTATCTATCTACCAATCTATCTATTTATCTTCCTCTCCTTCCTCTATCACACTCCTCCCATTCTCCTTCTCCTTCTTCCTGTCCCTCTCCCTTATTTTCTTCCCATCCCTTCCCTAATCCTCCTACTTCCTTCCCTCTCAGCGATTATTCTTCCGTACCTCTTCCCTTTCCATTTTTTTTTTCTAATGTCCATCTCCGTTTATCTTTCCTCCCCAACCCTACCCATTATTCTCTCTTCTTCTTTTTAGTCAATTCATTCACTTTTCCAATTCCCCTTTTTCCCTTTGTTTCCCATTCCAGATACGCTTCGATCTAACGACCCCCTCCCCCCCTCTTCCCCCTCTTGCTAGGAGAGGCTTCCCCTTCCCACATCCTTTCAAATAGGGGGGAAGGAAGAAAGAATGAAAATCGGGAAGAAAGATGGAAGGAAAGGAAGTAAGAAAGGATGATAGAAAGAAGCGCATAAAAGGAAAATATAAATAAATAAATAAAAGACTGGAAGGAAAGCAAGAAAGAAAATATGATAGAAAGAAGGGCAGAAAGGGAAACATAAATAATAAAATAAAGGAGGAAAGATATAGAAAACAAGGGTAGAAGGAAAAAAACAAAAAAGAAAAAAAAACAGGAAACGAAGAAAGGAGGAGAGAAAGAAAAAAGCAAGAAAGAAAAGGGTGAAAGAAAGAAAGAAAAAAAAGATAACCCTCCTCCCATCGCATCCCCCCCCCCCCACCCCTCTTCATCACACCTGGCACCCTCGTCCTTCTTAATCTCAAACTCGATCTCAAGATGCAGGGGGGGGGGGAGGTGCGAGGGGGGGGGGGCGTGGGAAGAGGGGGAGGGCAGAGGTCTTTTTCATTAAGGTAAAATGGAGAGAGGAGGGATGGGGAGAGAGGAGGAATAGGGAAAGGGAAGGAGGGATGGGAGAGGAGGATAAGGGAGAACGGAGGGATGGGAAGAGAGGAGGGATGGGGAGAACGGAGGGATGGGGAGAGAGAGGAGGGATAGGGAGAGAGAGGAGGGATGGGGAGGGAGGGAATGGGGAGGGAAGGGAGGGATAGGAGAGAGGAGGGATGGGGGAGAGAGAGGAGGGATGGGGAGAACGGAGGATGGGGAGAGAGAGGAGGGATAGGGAGAGAGGAGGGATGGGGAGAGAGGAGGAAGGATAGGGAGGGGAGGGATGGGGAGAGAGGAGGGATAGGGAGAGAGGGAGGGATGGGGAGAGAGGGAGGAATGGGGAGAGAGGAAGGATAGGGAGAGAGGGAGGGATGGGGGAGAGGAGGAGAATAAGGGAGAGAGAGGAGGGATGGGAAGAGAGGAGGGAATGGGGAGAGAGGAGGGGATGGGGGGAGAGAGAAGGGATGGGGAGAGAGGAGGGATGGGGAGAGGAGGAGGATGGGGAGAGAGAAGGGATGGGGAGAGAGGAGGGATGGGGAGAACGGAGGGATGGGACAGAGTAGAGTGAGGGATAGGGAGAGAGGAGGGATGTGGGAGAGTGAGGGATGGATAGGGAGAGAACGTGAGGGATGGGGAGAGAGGAGGGAGGAGAACGGAGGGATGGGGAGAGAGGAGGGATAGGGAGAGAGGAGGGATGGGGTGAGAGGAGGAATGGGATAGAGGAGAGATAGGGGGAGAGAGGGAGGGATGGGGAGGGCGGAGGGATGCGGGAGAACGGAGGGATGGGGGAGAGAGGAGGGATAGGAGGGAGGGATGGGGAGGAGGGATAGGGATTTAGAGGAGGGATGGGGAGAGAGAGGGAGGGAAGGATAGAGGGGAGAGAGGAGGGATGGGGGGAGAGAGGAGGGATAGGGAGAGAGGAGGGATGGGGAGAGAGGAGGAATGGGGAGAGAGGAAGGATAGGGAGAGAGGAGGGATGGGGGAGAGAGGAGGGATGGGAGGAAGGGAGGGATGGGGAGAACGGAGGGATGGGGAGGGGGAGGGATAGGGAGAGAGGGATGGGAGAGAGGAGGAATAGGGAGAACGGAGGGATGAGGGAGAGAGGAGGGATAGGGAGAGAGGAGGATGGGGAGAGAGGAGGGATGGGGAGAGAGGAGGGATGGGGAGAGAGGAGGAATAGGGAGAGAGGAGGGGATGGGGAGAGAGGAGGGATGGGGAGAACGGAGGGATGGGAAGAGAGGAGGGATGGGGAGAACGGAGGGATGGGGAGGAGGGATAGGGAGAGAGGAGGGATGGGGAGAGAGGAGGAAGGATAGGGAGAGAGGGAGGGATGGGGGAGGGAGAGGAGGGATGGGGAGAACGGAGGGATGGGGAGAGAGGAGGGATAGGGAGGAGGGATGGGAGAGAGAGAGGAGGAATGGGGAGGAAGGAGGATAGGGAGGGGGAGGGATGGGGGAGAGAGGAGGGATGGGGGAGAACGGAGGGATGGGGAGAGAGGAGGGATAGGGAGAGAGGGAGGGATGGGGAGAAGGAGGAAGGATAGGGAGAGAGGAGGGATGGGGAGGGAGGGGATAGGGAGGGAGGGGATGGGGAGAGAGGAGGAATGGGGAGAGAGGAAGGATAGGAGAGAGGAGGGATGGGAGAGAGGAGGGATGGGGAGAAGGAGGGATGGGGGAGAGAGGAGGGATGGGGAGGAAGGGAGGGATGGGGAGAGAGGAGGGATGGGGAGAGGAGGAATAGGGAGAGAGGGAGGGATGGGGAGAGAGGATGAGATGGGGAGAGAGAGAGGAGGGATGGGGAGAACGGAGGGATGGGAAGAGAGGAGGGATAAGGGAGGAGAGAGGAGGGATGGGAGAGAGGAGGAAGGATAGGGAGAGAGGAAGGATAGGGAGAGGAGGGATGGGGAGAACGGAGGGATGGGGAGAGAGGAGGGATAGAGGAGAGAGGAGGGATGGGGAGAGGAGGGAATGGGGAGAGAGGAGGGATGGGAGGAGAGAGGGAGAGATAGGGAGAGAGGAGGGATGGGGAGAGAGGGAGGGATGGGGAGAGAGGAGGGATAGGGAGAGAGGAGGGATAGGGAGAGAGGAGGGATGGGGAGAGAGGAGGAATAGGCAGAGAGGAGGGATGGCGAGAGAGGAAGGATAGGGAGAGAGGAGCGATGGGGAGAGAGGAGGAATAGGGAGAGAGGAGGGATGGGGAGAGAGGAGGAATGGGGAGAGAGGAAGGATAGGGAGAGAGGAGGGATGGGGAGAGAGGAGGGATGGGGAGAGAGGAGGGATGGGGAGAGAGGAGGGATGGGGAGAGAGGAGGGATGGGGAGACGATGGGAAGAGAGGAGGGATAGGGAGAACAGAGGAGGGATGGGGAGAACGGAGAGGATAGGGAGAGAGAGGGAGAGGATGGGGAGAACGGAGGGATGGGGAGAGAGAGGGAGGGATAGGAGAGAGTGAGGAATGGGGAGAGAGGAGGGATGGGGAGAGAGAGGAGGAATAGGGGAGAACGGAGGAATGGGGGAAGGAGGGATAGGGAGAGAGGAGGGATGGGGAGAGAAGGAGGAATGAGGAGAGAGGAAGGATAGGGAGAGAGGAGGGATGGGAGAGAAGGAGGGATAGGAGATAGGAGGGATGGGGAGAGAGGAGGGATGGGGGAGAGAGGAGGGATAGGAGAGAGAGGGAGTGGGATAGGGAGAGGAGGAAATGGGGAGAGAGGAGGGAA
>NC_091573.1:34811033-34813533 GCF_042767895.1 Penaeus vannamei
AGGAGTAGGAGGAGGAGGAGGACGAGGAGAAGGACGACGACGACGACGAAGGATACCAACCCAAGCCCTACATGAACCCGTCACCTCCGCCACCTCCCTCCCTTCCCCCAGCCCTGCCTCCATCCACGCTCATGTCCCTCCCCACCCCCACCCACCCCCCCACCCCCACCCCCCACCCCCAATACCCCCGGCCGCAGCGAGAACCTCCTCATCAGCCATATTCCAATTTGCATGTCATGATCGCCGCCATCAGCCTCCATTCAGAATATTCATGGTGACAAACCGCGCCTGCAACTGCATAATGAGGCGGCCAAAGTAGTAAGTAAGTTGGTTGATTGCTCTCGCTTCGTGTTGCGCGAGAGTCCGTGAATAAGACGACTGTGTTTTCGTAATTCGCAAAAAAAAAAGATGCAGTTTATTTGGAAACATCATTAAAATTAGGCTGTTTTCGTAATTCGCAAAAAAAAAAAAATAATAATAATAATAATAATAAATAAATAAATAAAAATGATGCAGTTTATTTGGAAACATCATTAAAATTAGGCATTTGCCATTTTAGAGGAGTCGAAGGGGGGGGGGGGGAGGCGGGGAAGGAAGGAGCGGGGAAAGGGAAGAGGAAGGAAGGGGGGAAAGATAAAGAGAAAGGAGGAGGAAGAAGAGGAAGGAAAGGGGGAAAGATAAAGAGAAAAGAGGAGTAAGAAGAGGAAGGAAAGGAGGAAAGATAAAGAGAAAGGAGGAGGAAGAAGAGGAGGAGAGAAGAAGATAAGAGAGGAGGAAGAAGAGGAGGAGAGAAGAAGATAAGAGAGGAGGAGAGGAGAGGAAAAAAGAAATTTACCACAAAGGCATACCCCATCTAAGCAAGCACCAAAGAATTTAAATAGACCATGAATAAACATGTTCCGAACGTGCGCGCGTGTTTCCTAAAATACCTGTTGATATTCTGAGAAAAAAAAAACATTTTATCGTTCGCAAAATATCAATCTTAATAACAAGACTCCTGATATTAAGGAAAAAAAATATCGTTCACAAAATATCAATTTTAATAACAAGACTCCTGATATTAAGGAAAAAAAAATATCGTTCACAAAATATCAATTTTAACAACAAGACTCCTGATATTAAGGAAAAAAAATATCGTTCACAAAATATCAATTTTAACAACAAGACTCCTGATATTAAGGAAAAAAATAATTATCGTTCGCAAAATATCCAATCTAATTAACAAGACTCTGGACATTAAGAAAAAAATATCGTTATCAAAATATTCAGCCTAATACCAAGATAACTGGAATACGCTCCTAATAATTATAATGAAACAATAATTTGCATGAAAAAAAAATAATAATGATTAGATACTGGAAATAAGCGTCCATGTGTGCCTGTGTGTATGTGTACTTGTACTTGCACTTATATATATATATATATTTTTTTTATTCATCTTATCTATTTATTCATTTATTATTACTATTTTTTTTTTGTGTGTGTGTGCGTGTCCGTTCGTCCGTTCGTTCGTGCCCGTCTACGTCTACAGCAAGATACCCCCCCCCCCCTCCCAATGACAAAATGAAACCGAAGACCCAATAACAGGGCCTTGGAGGGTGTGTGTGTGGGGGGGGGGGGGAGGTCTTAAAGCGGCGAGAATTAAGGGAGTCTCCGCGCGGAGGAGGAGAACGCTCCCTGGAGAGGACCAAGAAAATTAAGAAATCGAGGAAGGATATCAGAGGAGGAGGGGGAGGAGAGGGGAGGGGGGAGGAGGGGGGATGAGGATGGAGGGTAGGGGGGGAGGGGGGATGAGGAAGGAGGGGGGAGGGGGAGGGGGGGTGAGGAAGAGGAGGGGGGAGGAGGAAGGAGGGGGAGGGAGATTAAAGAGAAGGAAGAAGGAGGAGGAGGATGATGAAAAAGAGGAGGGGGAGGGGGATGAGGAAGGAGGAAGAGGGGGAAGAGAAGGGAGAGGGGGAGGAGGAGGTGGAGGGAGAGGGAGGAAGGAGGAGGAAGTAAAGGTAGAGAAGGAGGAAGCGGGGGAAGAGGAGGAGAGGAGCAGGAGGAGGAGGAGAATAATAATAAGAAAGAGGTAAAGAGGTTCGGAAGGAAGGGGGAAAGGGAAGAGGAAGAAAGGGGAACAGTAAAGATGAAGGAAGGGAGAAAGGTAAAGAAAAAGGAGGAGGAAGAAAGGGGAAGATAAGGGAGAAAGAGAGGGGATGGAAAAGGAAAAGGACACGGATAAAAAGTAATAAGTATGAACGTATAAATAAATATGGAAAAAATAACATAAATAAATAAACCAATAAAAACACCCCATCATCACCCATACGCCAAGGACAAAAACAAACAAATAAACAAATAAATAAATAAATAAAAAATAATAAAATAATAATTAAAAAAATAAAAAATAAAATAAAAAATATGCATTACATTTTTTTTCTTTTCAACATGATTCCCCAATGCAATAAAACCACGATAGCGGGTCCCTTAACCCCCCCCCCCCCCCCCCACTTCACTC
>NC_091573.1:34826033-34828533 GCF_042767895.1 Penaeus vannamei
ACAGGACCTGGGAAAAAAAAAACAAGCGAGCATCGTCGGGTCGGAAAAAAAGGAGGATCGGATTCCACAGGACGATCGAACTCTGTCTCAACGGGGTTATAGAGGCATGACAGCAAGAAGGGCATATTAGTGCGACTTACCACCGTGACGAGCGAGGGTATGGGGAAAGGTTGGTGGGTAGTTGGCAAGGTGCGCTAGAAGAGTGAGGGTGGTCGTCCTGTGTGTGTGTGTGTGCTTCCGCGCCCAGATCTACGACCGTGCCAAGGTACGAAGATTGAGAGAAAGAGAGACAAAGACAAACGAGGAGAGACTCGGAGAGAGCTTACCTCGGCGGAAGGATCTTCAGCCACGATATGCTGTAAAGGGGGTCGGCTGCAGTAAGGTAACGGCAGCGCTTGTGGCTTTCATTACGTTCATAATCACGTAGGGTATATTTTTGGTCCCGGGCGTTCTATCTGTTGGAATTATGTTTGATTCCTTGCTTAATTCTGGATATATAATCTGTTTAGTTAAATAATACGGTTATTATCAAGTATTTTTTAATAACTTTTCAATTATGTTATATTCGCATGCCCGCGATTTTTTTTATAAAGTATCGAAACTTGAATGCAATTAATACCAAAGAAAAGCATAACTAAACTGGGCTGTAATTAAAGTGATTTCAATCCTGATTTACATTTCGTAAAGGACGAAGACTGTCGAGCCACAAGACGCGGGGAGTTATTAGCTCTCAGGACGACGAAAAAAAGGATAAATTCGTCACATTCATAGAGAAAGAAAGAAGTGCATCAAGTCATTTTTTTATAAGGATGATTTTATGAATCAGCTGTTGTACTTCTGCCAAAATTGGAGAGGGATTGTTCTTTTCATGCGAAACTGTTTGTGAAGCGAGGAAATGTCGCTCGAACTAGTGGTTATAAGAATGAGGGAGGAAGGCAGAGAGAAAGATAGATAGAAAGAGAGAGAGAGAGACAGACAGACTACTATCGCTCTTCTGCAATAACCAATATACTTTTTGTTCTCTTCTTGAGGAACGGAAAGGGACAGACAGAAAGGGAAAGAGACAGACAAATAGACAAGGTCAGACATGCAACAAAGACAGACATAGACAGAGAGAGGGAAAGTAATAGAAAGAGAGAGAGAGAGAGGATGATTTTATGAATCAGCTGTTGTACTTTTGCCAAAAATGGAGTGATTATTCTTCTTTTTCATGCGAAGCTGTTTGTGAAGCGAGGAAATATCGCTCGAACTAGTGGTTATAAGAATGAGGGGGGAGAGAAAGATAGATAGACAGATAGAGAGAGAAAGAGGAAGAGAGAGAGGGAGAGATAGACAGACAGAGAGAGATAGAGAGAGAGGGAGAGAAAGAGAGAGAGAGAGAGAGAGAGAGAGAGAGAAGAGAGAGAGAGAGAGAGAGAGAGAGAGAGAGAGAGAGAGAGAGAGAGAGAGAGAGAGAGAGAGAGAGAGAGAGAGAGAGAGAGAGAGAGAGAGAGAGAGAGAGAGAGAGAGAGAGAGAGAGAGAAAGCAAGAAAGACAGAGAAGGTCATGGGAAACAGAAAATAAAGAAGATATAAAAACCGAAGATCAAATTCACGCGCCAAATATACACTCACCATAACCGTCCGTTTCCGTGTGCATATGCAGGCACTCACAACACCCAGAAACACACATCTAACCCTGGATGCACCAAGGCCTCAGAAAACCCCATGAATATCCACCTCTAATGTCATAACAAACTAAAACATTTGACTTCCTGGTAGCGTCGTAAGCAAGAATATGTTTATGTGTATGTGCGTGTGTGTGTGTGTGTGTGTGTGTGTGTGTGTGTGTGTGTGTGTGTGTGTGTGTGTGTGTGTGTGTGTGTGTGCGTGTGTGTGTGTGTGTAAAAATAGTATTATACAAACAAAATTGTATTCACGTTATTTTCATTTCACACTTGTAGGTGCTGAGCATAAACGAGGAGGACATGAGACAGGCAAACAGGCAGATAAAGAGATGAAAAAATAGATAAATTGGGAGAGAGAGAGAGAGAGAGAGAGAGAGAGAGAGAGACAGACAGACAGACAGACAGACAGAGACAGACAGAGACAGAGACAGAGACAGAGACAGAGAGAGACAGAGACAGAGACAGACAGAGAGGGAAAGGAAAAACACAAAGAAAACATAAACACAGACAATAAAATAACAAAACAGAGAAACGGACAGAAACACTGAGGAAAACAAAACAAAACAAGAACATTTTTATACAGGTGACGCCCACATACTTCAAGATTACATACAAGACAGAGATATTATCCAAGTAATCTAAACACACGAAATTAAACAAAGATAATGAAAAATATCGAGTGAGAGTGAATTATGCTGCAAAAGACCTAAGACCTAACGCTGGTTTGCCCTTGTAATCATCTCTTTTTTAGGGTGAGCATTTTTCGCTGAATTCTGCCACTGGTCCATCTATAACAATTTTTTCCTAATTAGCATCTATATCCTGCAGAATCTG
>NC_091573.1:34853533-34861033 GCF_042767895.1 Penaeus vannamei
TCACAAGGTTTATCACACTAGCTGAAAGGTATACGAGTCGGTATATTTCACAACCCAGGTTTATCACGAGGTTTATCACAATAGCTGAAAGGTATTCGAGTCGGTATATTTCACAACTGAGGTTTATCACAAGGTTTATCACAATAGCTGAAAGGTACACGAGTCGGTATATTTCACAACTAAGGTTTATCACAATAGCTAGAGGGTGTATGAGTAGGTATATTTCACAACTTAGGTTTATCACAATAGCTGAAAGGTATACGAGTCGGTATATTTCACAACTAAGGTTTATCACAATAGCTGAAAGGTATACGAGTCGGTATATTTCACAACTAAGGTTTATCACAATAGCTGAAAGGTATACGAGTCGGTATATTTCACAACTAAGGTTTATCACAATAGCTGAAAGGTATACGAGTCGGTATATTTCACAACTAAGGTTTATCACAATAGCTGAAAGGTATACGAGTCGGTATATTTCACAACTAAGGTTTATCACAAGGTTTATCACAATAGCTGAAAGGGTGTATGAGTCGGTATATTTCACAACCAAGGTTTATCACAAGGTTTATCACAATAGCTGAAAGGTATACGAGTCGGTATATTTCACAACCAAGGTTTATCACAATAGCTGAAAGGTATACGAGTCGGTATATTTCACAACTAAGGTTTATCACAATAGCTGAAAGGTATACGAGTCGGTATATTTCACAACCAAGGTTTATCACAAGGTTTATCACACTAGCTGAAAGGTATACGAGTCGGTATATTTCACAACTAAGGTTTATCACAATAGCTGAAAGGTATACGAGTCGGTATATTTCACAACTAAGGTTTATCACAATAGCTGAAAGGTATACGAGTCGGTATATTTCACAACTAAGGTTTATCACAAGGTTTATCACAATAGCTGAAAGGGTGTATGAGTCGGTATATTTCACAACCAAGGTTTATCACAAGGTTTATCACAATAGCTGAAAGGTATACGAGTCGGTATATTTCACAACTAAGGTTTATCACAAGGTTTATCACAATAGCTAGAGGGTGTATGAGTAGGTATATTTCACAACTTAGGTTTATCACAAGGTTTATCACAATAGCTGAAAGGGTGTATGAGTCGGTATATTTCACAACCAAGGTTTATCACAAGGTTTATCACAATAGCTGAAAGGTATACGCGTCGGTATATTTCACAACCAAGGTTTATCACAATAGCTGAAAGGTATACGCGTCGGTATATTTCACAACCAAGGTTTATCACAAGGTTTATCACAATAGCTGAAAGGTATTCGAGTCGGTATATTTCACAACTAAGGTTTATCACAATAGCTAGAGGGTGTATGAGTCGGTATATTTCACAACCAAGGTTTATCACAAGGTTTATCACAATAGCTGAAAGGTATTCGAGTCGGTATATTTCACAACTAAGGTTTATCACAAGGTTTATCACAATAGCTGAAAGGTATACGAGTCGGTATATTTCACAACTAAGGTTTATCACAATAGCTGGAGGGTGTATGAGTAGGTATATTTCACAACTTAGGTTTATCACAAGGTTTATCACACTAGCTGAAAGGTATACGAGTCGGTATATTTCACAACTAAGGTTTATCACAAGGTTTATCACGATAGCTGAAAGGTATACGAGTCGGTATATTTCACAACTAAGGTTTATCACAATAGCTGGAGGGTGTATGAGTCGGTATATTTTCACCTGCATTTTCATGATATAAAGTGTAAAAATATATCCCTGATCTTCTAAGCTGATGGAAAATAACTCGAAATACACTTGTTGATTTAATTCGATATCAGGATGAGAGTACACAAGCATAGCAAAATTTTTATCATCAAATTTCCAGTATTATAAAGTTATTCGGTTACAAATGAACATCATCCATGTCGATACGATAACTACCCTCCTTAAAAAAAAAAAAAAAAAAAAAAAAAAGGCTTCGCAGGCCCAGTCTTCTTCCAAATATGCCACAACGAGCAATCGAAAGAATAAGAAACACAGGTTGAAAGCACAGAAATGGCCATAAAGGGAAGGCGGAGAGACCGAAGCCAGGCGTGGACAAGCTAAGGGTGAGAGGGTCTGCTTGCGAGCTTGCCAGGCCGCCTCCACGTGATCTATGTGGACAGGACTGAGGTAATCATTGGATAAAGTAAATGGCATGAAACAATTGTTATCATTTTGTTTTTGTTTTGTTTTTTCTGACGTCAGCGTTGCGTCTGCTTCATGTAAAAAGAAAGAAAAGAAAAAATAAGAGAAGAAAACAAAACAAAAAAAAAGAAAGAGAGAGAGAGAGAGACAGAGAAAAAAAGAGAGAGAGAGAGAGAGAGAGACAGAGAGAGAGAGAGAGAGAGAGAGAGAGAGAGAGAGAGAGAGAGAGAGAGAGAGAGAGAGAGAGAGAGAGAGAGATAAGAAAGAAGGGAAACACAGCAGGGTAGGGATGATGTGTGAATTAGCTATTGGAGTCTCGATCTAGATTTATAGATTTATGAATAAATAATTAAAGAGGTAAATAAATCAATAAACACACACACCTACATATCTCTGTCTGTCTCTGGGCTTGATGTGGTATTTGCAAGTGGTAAATGGTAATCCGGACCTTAAATTAAGTGGATTGGGTAATTGGCTTGTTAGAGCCCAAGTGATGTAGGGAAAGCGGTGGATAAAAGAAGAGGAAGAAGAAAGAAAAAAGAGGGAATGGAAGAAAATAGGACACTGGGAAAACAAGAAGAGAAAAAAGAAAGTAAAAGAATGGAGAGTGAATTAGCTGGCAGCAAAAAGAACATATTTATCAAGTAGACGAAAATAAAATCGTTTTAAATTTGTGTGTATTCTCATTTAGTTTCAGAGGCCAAGTTTAACCACTCGAACGGTCAATGAGAGGGATGCATCTTCACTTAATAAACTAAGAGGATTAATACTCTCCTTGGGACTCTCGTATCCGCATATGTCTTAGACGACGAGACACCCATCTTGAAATCAAACAAGAGCAATTTTTTTTGTTGATAAAATTGTCTCTTTACTGGTTTGGATTTATATTAGGTTAGAAATACATAAAACAGTTACAAAACAATTTATAAAAAAAAAGTTATAAGAAATCTTTTTTGTTGATAAAATTGTCTCTTTACTGGTTTGGGTTTATTTTAGGTTAGAAATACATAAAACAGTTTTATTAATCATTTGTTTTGTTTTTCCACTACCGTTGCGATTGATATTTCGGTTGGCGACATTTCTCTTTGTTGTATTCTCATTTCGCATAGCATCATATTCGTAATAACAGTTTATTTCCTTCTTCAAGTATTGACGTCACACATTTAAGGACATCACCCTCAGACGTTCATGAGTTACACCTTTTCCTAGGGATTAAATACCTGGTGACTGATGACTCTCACATTCCTAACTGAGATATGGTCCGAAGCCTCTGGGTCGATCAGTGGGTTTTCTCCGCTATGCAGTTGCATCGTTGCTAACTCCGCCTTGTGATCTGGCTTTTGTTTTGCCCTTTTCTCTCTCCTTTTATTTGTCCTCACATGTATTTGTACAAGCGATAGTACAGGCGGACGAGGTGACCGTTCCTGTTGATGGAATATGACTCCTATGCTTTGAGCTCACTAAGGAAACAGACAGATCTTTCGGCCAGTTTGTTAAAATTGTGCCAGGCCCGACTCAATGAATTTTCATAAATACAGACTTCTGCGTCTGTATTTATGAAAATTCATTGGCATATCTGTTTATATATCTGATAGATATACATTTAACCATCTATTTGCCGGGTTGATATGCATGTCTAGACTGATGAATATGCATTTATTTCTTTATTCATGCGTGTCAAGTATACGAATATTCTTTGGGTCGGGCCTCGCGCAATTCTGACAAACCGACACTTTATCTCCAGACAAAATCGACTGAAGTTCTGTGCAAGGAAGTAGGACACTCTTGCACAGCGGAGAGATCGAGTTGCCGAAGGAAATCAGCTTTGCAGTTGTTTGCCTTTACGCACTTAGGTCACTGTGAATGAGTTCAGATAGGCACACGTATGTTTAGTATTTTATTTACATTTTTATTGCATCATATTTCTTATACAATGCATTTCAGATTTTGGAAATCTTTGTCTTGCAAGACATCATCATCAACAGTAGCCTTTTACTTTTAATGTTATTGAATAAGGGAAGGTTGTAATATTACAGGTTCATAGTATAAGATAGTATAAGTTTAATTCAGAATCTGTATTCTGATACCGATATGCTATAGTGTTCGAAGGTAAACTGTGAGACCCATGAGTTAATGTTTGTTCTGTAAATAAATGCCCTACTGTGTGTATTGGAAACAGTCACCATGTTACTGAAGATAGAAGTAAATACTGCAGGTTCTTTTAATCCCTGGATTTATTCACATATACAGAGCAGCGTGAATTGAGAACTGACCAAGGTGGCCACATAATAGTGTTGTAATGGTACATAAAGAGACGTGTGAATTACGTATGCTGTACAAAAGAGAAGATACAAGTACAAGAGGCATGGGCAATATATATATATATATATATATATATATATATATATATATATATATATATATATATATATATATATATATATATATATAATGTGAGTGTGTGTGTGTGTGTGTGTGTGTGAATTATATACATGATTTACATGCATGTGTTACATATTACTGGCACTTCACATATCCACATCGAGTACAGTAAGTTCCGTTGCGTTGGGATTTCTAAGGGTCTGTAAGGAGGTCAAAGGCCGCCCCGCACCTCCTCGCTTTGTGCATTACTCTGTCCAATCTCAGGAAAGGAAAATCTGGCAACTCACCTGGTCTGGATTACTCCGATTCGCCAAGTCTTTTTGAGAAAAAAATTCACAATCTAACAGAAGTAAAGGTACTTTCTGTGAGTTTTATTTTATATAAATATATCGATGCATCAGTATTATCAGCTGATAAGAATAAACAAAAGATGCTTTGCGAGATGGAATGCTCCAGAGCCTGGGTTGCGTTGCAGGTTGCCCCTTTCCTAATATTCGAATCACACGACACATCCAGCGCTGGATTCAGAATGGAATAAGGGTTTGAGAGGGAGATAGGGTAAGGTGAGGAGTACTGGATGAGGTACTGTGGTAGATGTAGAGTTTGGGTTGAAGGTAGAGTAGTGGAGCGAGGGTGGCATTGGAGTACAGAGTAATAGAAAAAAAAAAACGTGATCCCTGTTTGGCCTTAACGTATCTGAGAACTACAACTTCAGACTCATACTTGTAGACAAGGCAGTTCCTAGAGAATACCTTATGGGAGCCACCACAACTGACACAAATACTGGGTGTGTGCAGAGCAATTTGGCCAGGCTGAGCACATAGAGGGCAGTGAGCTGTGAAGCAACAGTGCTTTGCAGGGTGGCCAAAGCGCCAACATTTCCGACATTGACGAGGGTAAGGGGTGTCGATGTGGCCTAACAGAGCAAGATTTTCCACCAGTACTTTATGGGGAAGGTCGTGTCTACCGAAGCTATTAGCAATATTGATAAAGGACTTACAGCGGCGTCTAAGAGGAATGATGTAGCAGTGTACTGATCCTGGATCAAAGTCAATGAGGCGGACAAGTCTTCACAGTCTGATCTATCCACGTCGTAGATAGGGCAATCAGCTGGGGAGATGGAAACAGTTCCATTACAAAATTTAAGGAAGGAGTGGAGTTGGGCAGGAATAGGTTTGCTAGTGAGGTCAACCAGGGTAAATAGTGCATGTGACGGACTGACGATTGGAGACGATGCCGAAGGAAACTGTCTACTTGTTTTTAGAGACATTATTGGAAGAACAGGGTACGTAGGTGAATCACAATAAAATCGATCCAAGGAAGAAGGAGTGGTGGTCTGAGTCTCTTGAAGGTTGAGTTATAACTTGGGTAGATGATTCGGGGTGGGTCAAGTTAAGATAAAGTGTCGGGGAAGGGGGAGTTGTGGAAGAGTCGAGGGTCGGTAAACAAGAGGAGTAAGATTCAGGCTATTTGATAAAGAGCAAGCCTTTATGCCCCTAATATGGGTACAAAATCTCCAATACTACAACGCAGATCGGAATGATGACTCTCGCTTAACAGGGATTCGTTTCAGTATTTTTTATTTATTTTTATTATTATTATTTTTTTTTTTTTACCAAAGTGCACAGTAGACTTGAAAGGTTCTTCATTCACATGCGTGTGACATTAGTAGCACTGCAGATAATTTGCGAGAACCATCCAAGGTGACAGTCATGGCAGTTGTCAGTTGATGTTCTTTACTGCTAAATGTCTGAACACACGTATACAGTTTGTGTATATTTGCCATTTTGAGGATCGCCGTCGCATTTTCTCTTTGTTGCCAGAAAACATAAAACAAGACAATGAGAAAAGTTGTGAACTACGAAATTTATTATCTAGTCTTTTGGTAATCTGGGAGACCATTTTCTTTGGATGGAGGAACCCAACAGAGGTCTCCAAGGCCAGATGAGGGTGACTAGAGAAAGAGCTGCTGGAGCCCCACTCGGAGATCGCATTTGAACTTCAATTGTCCTACCGTGTCATCCACACAATCATCCATGTGGACAGCAATCTGAGAGAGTGTGAGAGAGAGCGAGAGTCGAGTTACACCGCTGGGCTGGGTAGTAACTCAAGTACAAGGGTTGTTTGGCTCGGCTGTAGTAGCTGTCTGATGGTTAAGTCGTAACGGCATAAAAAAAAAAAGTATTTTTGCAAACAGATGCATTTTGATTATGCATAATAATGAATGTACAGTGAACCCTCGCTATAACGCGGTTCACCTTTCACGTTCTCGCTACTTCACGGATTTGCATTGTGCATTGTGTTCTGCATTCTGATTGGCTAAACAGTCTCTCCGCTTCTTCTCTACCTATGTGTCAATAACGTTACGGTTTAATATGTACATGTACGTACAACAGCTTGCCAAATTTGTTTGCAAATTTTCTCTAAAACCTATGAAGCCTTCAGTTCGTATTGATGATTAAAATTATTATTTTACAGTACAGTAATTATTTGTAAAAAACCGTTTATACAGTACTTTTATTTGTTAAACACATGCTTGGGCCTGTAAAAAGGTTTTGTTCTTTGGTTTCAATGTATTGTAGAGTATTTCATTGTATAATATTTGTAAAAAAAAATAAAGGTTACTACTTCACGGATTTCGCCTATCACGGGTTCTTTTTGGAACGTAACCCCCGCGAAAAACGAGGGTTCACTGTATACGTAGTGAGAGATTCAGAACACTCACGGTAGTTGTAGGGAGGTGGAGGTGGAGGCTCAGAATTTACGAAGTTGAAGCAAATTTTTCCTGAATCTATGGCAGAAATATTTCAATATATGTTGCACAATGCACACACACACACACACACACACACACACACACACACACACACACACACACACATATATATATATATATATATATATATATATATATATATATATATATATATATATATATATATATACATACACACATA
>NC_091573.1:34881033-34886033 GCF_042767895.1 Penaeus vannamei
GTGTGGTGGTGGTGAGTCTGTAGACGAAATGAAGTTGATTCACCTTCTCCCAGTCTCAAATGCGCTCCTATGGAACTCCTAAGTGAAATTGATTTTTTCTTTTTCTTTTTTCTTTTGTTTCATTTTTTTTTTCTCTCTTTTATCCATATATATATATACATATATGTATATATTTTTTTACTGCCCAGATTACTGGTATTGGAAAACTGGGTGCACCCCTCAAAGCTTTCTTGATTGATAGCCAATCTGGAAAATAAGAGAAGATGAATAAGACAAAGGAATATTATATATCAGTATAGGCATGTGTGCAAATGAAAATAGAGTAAGGAAGATGTACCTATGTTTAGATAAAGACTTTTTGTGAGTTATTCACAATTTGCCTCCAATAAGATTCCTTGTTTAGATGTTTTTCTTTTTTCTTTTTTTCTAAAATACCCTCCCATTTCGTGGAAAGATTATGATATTGTTATTTATTGATTAAAAAAAAAAGAATTGTATATACATATAGATATATTCAAAGTGTACATATAACAGTATTAATGATCATGATCAAAGACAGAAAGTACTTTCCAATTGAAGATTAATGTGTTAAGAGAGTTGTAATGCTCTTTTATCATAAAAAAAATCTAATTGTTCAAATAGATAAGGTAAGAACATTATAGATTTTCTCTTTGAAATGATTCAAAGAATGAGGAAAAAGAAAGCCAAGTGTCAGTCACAAGTCTGCAGCAGTGTCCACTGAAAAGAAAGCGAGGGACAATTTCTATTTATTTAACTTCTTTGTTTTCTATTTTTCCTATGTAGTTTTAAAGACCTGAATAAGATCTTTGAAGTGTACTTGCAGTAGGAACTAAGGTTTAAAAACTAAGAAGTCCAAAATATGGGAGCCAGAAGATGATTTTAGATCGCAGCCAGGCTTAGGGTTAAGCCTCCAACATGTCTACTCAAGTATGGCACACACATACTGATTGCCAGGATTATTGGACACGTGTACCAGGATTCTTTGCAATGTCACTTGCAAATAATTTTCATAGTAGCCAGATTTTTTATTTTCATGCAGTTGTTGTGTATTTATTATGAGTGATATATATTTGCTGCTTTATTAAGTTCTATCATTTCTATGATCCGTGCCTGTGTGTAGCTTTTCCAAAACCATGTGAAGTTGTTGCGAAGTACCTGGTAGCGATGTGTGATCACGATGACCCCCCCTCCCCCCTCTTCAAGCAGCGCACCAAATGTGATGTGTGTTGCCAAGATGCCATACTGGAGAAAAACCACCTCAGGGACAGCTCGTGGGATTTTGCTCTTGTAATTTGCGGCTTGGGGGGAGCAGCGTAAGATGCATGTCCAAGCTGAAATGGAGAGGGCATAATGTAAATAGAAAGATATATTTTTAGAATTTTACTTTAGGCATGAACCACAGGGTTACTTAGCTCAGTGTTATTATTGATTTATTTCTTTATTCTTATTTATTACTGTTATTATTATTATTTTTTTTTTCCTCCTTATCCAACTGTTTGTATGCTTTGGAATGATATCAGGAGACATATTAGATGCTTTTATTTATTTATTTGTCATTCATTTATATGGCATTCTAGGTTTGATTTGCTGCAGAAATAGAAGTCCTTAGCCCCTTCACTAACACGTGCAAAAGGCCCTGCAAATGCCACAGTTTCCAATTTCAAAGTTATCAGAGTTTGTCCGTTGAAATTCTCTGATTTTCACATTGCACAGATATTGAAGTGTTGAGTACATGATTTCACTAATAGTAGCACATAGAGATGAATATGATGAAAAGAGAAGATGAAGAAGCTACTATATATAACAAGGTTTGCAAGGCAAAATATAGGAAAACGATCCAAGTTGTGATTTAGATTTACCTCCTAATGTTCTGTAGTGATGGAATGGAACTGGTTTGGCCAATCCCATGCACCTGCCACATAATGTAGGAACAGGCTAACCAATTTCAAGCAGATTTACTAGTCAAGGATAGTGGGTGATAATTATGATTTTGTTAAGTTAACGTTTCACAGAGCTTTCAGGTTTTGGACATGCAACTTCAGGGATGCACTGTTAGTGAAGGGATGGTGATATTTTGACTTAAAGACCATCAGAATTCAATATCTAAGTTGAACAGAGTAAGCATGTGTGCACAGATTTGTACATGTACACATGAGCACAAAGTTGGCAAACTCAAACCTGTTTCTCTTGGTTTATGAAATTTTGTAGTATCTGTAGATCATGAAAGGAGAAATTTATAGCATCAGATGGATTTGAATTAGAGAAGGTAATGGACATGAAATGGCATATAAGTGAATCTTTCTTTCTTTTGTTTTTTGTCCATCCAATTAAGAATATAAGTAGTTCAGTATAAGGTAACAGATACATCTTAAGATTTTTAAACTGGGTTCTTCATTCTCTTTATTTATTTTCATTTCTTTGGATATTAGCAGCATCCATGGCAACAGGATTTCATAACTGGCAGTTAAAGATACCCATGATATAGATTTACAATATTGATAACATTGCTTATGTGATTGAGGGAATTGAAATGTGACTGTGTACCTTTCACAAAGCTTTGAGCAAAGTCTCCACCTCACCCAAGCTATTTAGAATTCAGTCATTCTTTACAGAATTAGAAAAAAAAAAAGATTAGTTGAACAAACCAAAACCCTAATCCTACCAGTGAAAGGGATGGGAGAAAGAAAGAAAAAAAAAAAAAGAGGTATAATTCCCTCAGCGATTCCACCGAGCTGGGTCCTGGTGGTGGTGCCATATTCCGGCGGTATTGATGGTGTGTATGGCTCTTGGCTGTCACTCAATGGTTGTGTTTTGTTCCTTGCAGCGTCCTCTGACTACGGCTTCCAAATGTGTAAGTGTTGTCATTTTTTTGAACTTGGGAATGGAATGCTCTCTGGTTGGCACTGAGACAAGGGAGTCTTTCTTTCTTTCTTTCTTTTTCATATATATATATCTATATATTTATGTATAATATGTAGACATGTACGTATATATACATATATTTGTATGTATACACTTATATATGGTATTTACATATATATACCTATATATATTTACTTATATATAAATATATATTTACATATATATTGGCTTATGGGATCCTTTCTCAGCAGTACTTCTTGCATCTCTTCCTGCTCAAGCAATGCGGTCTATTTTTATTTCCATTTTAAGTTAATCATGTGTATGTATTCTTCACATGTATTTTGTTATTTTACTAAGGCTTATGGGTCATTATCTTCTCCTTAGTCTTGTTACTTTGAAGTGATAAATATTGTTATTATTGTTATTATTATTATTATTATTGTTATTATTATTTTGTCATTTTTAAAAGTATTTTGGATGATTTTACAACTATGATTATCATATGTTGGTTTATTCAACATTTTGTTATTGTTTTGTTTATTGTTTTTAGACTTATTATTTTTTTATTGCACTTCAGTTATCTTCGTCAGTTCCTTGTCTCATGTGGGATTATTAGATTATATGTTTTGTTATTGTCTTTATTATTTACCTTTCAAGGAGATTGTGAAGGCACTCTTATTATTCAGCTGTTGATCATACCTTGCTCATTTCTCGAGTGTTGTGGAATGAAGGCACCCACGGTAGAAGTGTCTGGTAGACATGTATGTGAAGTGATTGGTGATAGTCCTGGTGTTAACTCTTTGTGTATATAGTCAACAATTTTATGTACATTTTTAGCCTTTTTATGCCTGAGACTCATTTTATTTATTACCTAAATTTTCCTTTAGATGTGTTAACGCCTAATACACACCAGCCATTTCATGTGAGAAATGGTTTGTTATTTTGACTCTTAGTCTGTGTCCCAAAAAACAGTAAATAGATTAACAGATGATGAAGAATAAAGAGGCTGTGATTCTCTACCCTCAGAAGTAGGGTCTAACAGGTTTCAATCTCTTTAAAAGGGAGACACTGCATTGTTACTCAGACCCAAGTCTTTGAATTTGTAAATTGTGCTGTTATTTTAGCATCAGATTTTGCTTATGATCTTAATTATAATGGCATGACCTCAACATTTGCCTTTCATCTTGAGTGTTTTATTACTTTTGATAGTGAGGACACAAATTAGAAGCATCAGCTACCTTTCTTTTCACACTCCTTTTGTTTGTTGTCTGTTTAAAATCTTGATGGTTAAGGCAGATCTTGAGGTCTTGTGTTTGCCTTTAAATGGGAATGAAACTCCCTATGACCCTAACCAGGTAAAACATAGATGGGGAAATGGGCACAATAAACCATCTCTTCTGATGTTTAGTTTTAGTATGATCTCTCAACTCTCAACTCCTGGTCAGCTCTCTCCTTCTGTGGTTTTCGCTTTTAAGTCCTGGTGAATGGAAGTCTTTACTTGTCTCTTTAAGGATGTTCTTGCAGAGAAAATGGTAATGTTTAGATTGGCCACATTTAGCACAGGCCTGATGAACTGTGCAGTTATCACTTAATGTGACCCAGCTTTCTCTCTTATTCAAGACAAGGTGTACTTGCACATATTTGTCTGCCGGTCTAAATGTTACCCTTGTGGATCTTGCAAGAGTTTGTATTATGACAATTTTTTCTTAAGATATTTGTGGGTACATCAGTACACTTCTCTTCTCTTTGGCATGTTACTTCCATTTCAGTATTTTTCTACTGTTTATGGACTGGATGCCTTTTTAATGTACATTTTGTGAATAATGTATTCTTATTGTGTGAGAAACTCATAAAGGATTTTTATCTTTTGGAGTTTATATTTTTATTTTTGTCTTATTGTTATTATTAACATCAGCATTGTTTTTCTAAATCTTGGTGTTGTACAAATCATAGTCCTTTATTTTATTTATAATTTGTATTGTCATTTTCTCACTGTAGAAATGGTGTGCTATGAATAGCACAGAATTTTTCTTTGAATTTTATATATAGTTAGCTAACATTGGGGAAATAAAGGGTAATTATATCATTGTATATATTTCATTATATAAAAATGTTAT
>NC_091573.1:34913533-34933533 GCF_042767895.1 Penaeus vannamei
CTAGCTGATAGCTCCTTATGTGTCAAAATTTGTGGTGAAAATGTAATCCTTAAAAGAATAATGGGAATCTACTTTGATATTTGTGTAGTTATGGCTATTAGTCAACTTTTATCTGTAGTTCAGTAACACTTTCATTTGTGTGCTTTTTTCATGTGGAAATGTTAACTGTCATACCCTATGAAGTGGTATCATGGATTTAAGGAATCATATATTGTTGTTCATTATTATTTATATGTGTATAATTATTTTGATTTTTCCTTATAGAGCCAAGGCTCAGGTGGCACTCTGCTGGTAATTGTTTAAGACATATTGATATTTCTCTTCATGTTTGAGCTTATGTATGAAGTGTTTATGCATTTGATCTCATACACTTAACTCCCTGCATAGCATCTATATAGTATAAATATCCCCTTTATTTCAGAACTGAAGTTGTTGATCATTGAGTAGTAGTAAATTCCCTCACTTCATACATGCATCACAATAGTTTTTGTTATATATTTGTAAACTTGTGGACCGTAACAGAAATGTGGTTTTGCAAGACTTTTCTATTTTATGTATTGTGCATAATTACCTGTAACACTCCCTGAGGAGGCATATGGCAGGATCCTTGGGGAGTTCGTGTCATCGTGACTGGATGGGGAGGCTCAAATTCTGAGTGTACTTTGCAGGCCCTGGGTGGCTGTGTTGGCATCTAGTTTAGGGCCTCTTAATTTTTATCTGGGAAGAGAGGAAATTGAATGCAAGGTCATAGCCTCCTGTTGATTTGTATTTCTTTTCTTTTTTTTCTTCTTAATTTCACATTTGATGTTGGAAAAGTCTTGGATAGAATTTTTGGAATGGCAACAACATTGTGTAAGGAGTTTCATGCTATACTTGTGAAAGAGAAAGGAAAAATGGAGGACTAGTTTTGTCTCACCGATAAAGAATCGAGTTAGGTTTTCAGTAAGCAAGAGTTAAATTGTTTTATAAACACATTTACAGTGTGTATGTATTTGTTTATTTTTTATAATTATTATTTTTTTCTATTACAAGTGTACACCTTCAGAATTTGGGCCAGATAGGGTTGTGTGTACAGACTGGCCTCATTTCTTCATCAGTTAGAGGCTAATAATAAATAGTTTCAAAATATTGTTGTTAGATGTATGTTTATGTACTTTCATATCATTTTTAAAGAAAGAAGTTACAGAGTAAGAATGAGGATGTAGCATGACCCTAGGCAATTAGAACTCCATCAACCTACGTGCAATACACCTGCTCAGGCAGAAGTCCTGTGCGCTGCTCTAGCTAGTCAATATTGCTCGGTCACTATATAGCATGAAAGCCGCCACAGGCTGTTCCTAACAGCTGTTATTGCAAAATATTTTCTAATGTTTCATGAAAAGCATTTGAGCCAAATCTGTTCATATTACACAGTATAGTACCCAGAAGCTAAGTGAGTAAAAAGTTTCTACATTTATATTAGCTGAGTGGGAGAAATAGTCAGATGTATAAATTTATCACTCAAGAGTATATTGAACTTGTATTATAAAGATAGGTGGTGTGTAACATGAACTCAAGTTAATATGTAATGACCTCATTTTCAAGACAAAAATTAAAAAGTTACCAATTGCTGTGTGACTATATATTGTTTAGGTAATAAATTGGTTCCCTTTCTATCAAGTTGAAAAAAGGAAAATGTAGGTTATTGGGCTCAATGATGTTGATCTTGGAGTCTCTTGGCTTTCCCTCCATATATAGGACCATGTCTCTTGTAAATTTAAAATCATGCTTCTGGTGTTCTCGCTGTGAGAATTGCGAAGAGGAATGTTTTGTATATGAAATATTTTATCATGTCTAATTGTCAGGTATTTGTAAACTGTAGAAACCCTTTGTTTGTTCTAGTGTCATCAGAGATGTAAGAAATTGAATTTATTTCATATAAGCCAAATATGGCTATATGTTGTCTAATGATTTATTAAAATTTCAAATAATACTCTTTATGTCAACCCCTTTGGAACAATGCCAATGGCAAGATTGCTCAAGATGACGGGAATCCAGAGAAAACCTCTTAGGGTAGAGTGATCCTATTATATTTTTATATTTTAATTTAATTAATTAATTTTTTTTTCAAATCTATATGTTCATAGTTGGAAAGTATCAGGAATCCATGGTTTTTAAAATCTTCAATTAAGGTTCTTTCTAAAGATAAAACATTTTATCACGCGTGTACATGTACCCCCCAACCCCATCTCCACATCCACATGCCCCTCCCCCCCCTCCTCATATAAAAAAACATAAAATTACATGGAATTACATTATTTAAAATCATATTACATACTCTCAAATGAACATTATAACATTATAAGCACACCAGTACTTGTACACATTTATTTATGCACAGATATATACATACATCTATATGACTACTACTGGTGTATATACATATGAATAAAAAAAAAGAAAGTATATTCCTCTGTGTATATTATGCATTTAAATAGATGATTTATTTATGTACTTTTTAAAATCTCCCTTTTCCTTGACATGATGACATGTTTCATTTGTTAAACAATCCTTCATATGAACCTCGTACAGGACTACTTACATTATCAGAAAAAAAGTGTTTACATACAAACAAGCAAGACAAGATATGCCAATGTTTGGATACAGCATTGGCAATTTTTTCTCCACTACATATGATCATCTTTGACAGCAACACATACTAGAGATGATGAGGAAAGGTCATTTTTGCCTGTGCTCTCATGGGGGAAGGTAGGTTGAAGCAAAAAGCCAATTGCAGTTATTCCAAAGGGGGTTTATATTTATCTTACGCTGCATAGTATTGTTGTAAGTGTGCATGAGGGCTGAAAGGTAAATTTGTAATGATTGGAGCATTATTTTCATCAATATTATTCTCATTAATATGAAGGATATTTGTTCTTGCCATTGAGACTGTTGGTGTTTATATCATTACTGGCTAGGATAAAAGATTTAAAAAAGAGAATGTGACATGATAATCTAGAATAGTGCATATTATATTTATCTGTGAACTTTAATTATTTATGTGCAAGAAGTTCCCACTGTATGTAAGGTCTTTTTTTTTACACACAAAGCTACATCAGATACTATAAGAATTTGTATATGGCTGGTTAACTTTTTGATATTTAATGTTTTTGGTCACAAAGGAGGAGTATTTAAACTGCAGTTTCCTTCTATTATTCCTCATTATGGGATATTAAGGGAATTTTTAAAACTTGATGAACTTACAGATAATGATACCAGAATGATGTTCAACCTGAAGGAAAGTGTTCATTTAAAAAGTACTTAGCAGTCTGCCTTTAATATTTATCTTGAATCTACAGAAAAGGACTGCAGAAACTTTTGGTATTCTCAGGACTTGGTCAATTTGGTCATAGTATGTTTTCAGATGTTTACTTATTGTGTAATTGTGTGAGACTTGCAATGTTATTATCTTTTGACAGTGAATATTATTGAAATTTAAATAAAGAAGCATTTTATGATTTGACTAATATTTTTTTTACAAACCACACGCGAGTAATTTGGTGGGTCGGAGTATTTAGTGATTTGTAATTACAGTCCTATTATCCTCAGTGTTTCTTCACTTCTCCTCTTAAGCCTTCTTGTTAATTCATCACACTTGTTAATAGAACTGATAAGCATGTACATAAATGCGTATATATATATATACTTTGGTAACGTGCACACAGTCAGTGAAATATGAATTTACAAGGGTTGTTGGATTGAGTCATACCAAGACTTATAGGTTATGAACATCACAGATTGTGTTATGTAGTGACTAGAAAGACGCCTTCAAATTGCTGGTAATGAGATTTGTAAGTTTTCTGGAAATAACATTTAAGAATTTAAACTATATATTAGGGATTTTATTTATTTCAATTGAATGTGTTCCAGATATCTCTTGAATTTCTTTCATTTTTAAAGTAAGGTTGCATAGAAATTTGGTTGCCAGCTGTATTTGCTCTTCTTATGCCCCATTGGAAGGTTTACAAATATTAGTTGTTTTGAACTATTGATAAAGCTCAAGCTTCAAAGTTCAGTAGGTCAGTTTTGTGTTTGCCAAAAGAAAATTTATCACATGAGTAATATTCTCCATCAATTTCATTAATACCATAACAATTGTTTATTAAAATTTCCCCATAACTTCACTTTTATGGTGTTTCTAATTTCCTTTCAATGATGATTTTTATGAGGAAGAACTTGTAAATTTTTTAAAAAGAATTCCCCCCCCAATCCCTAGCCCGTTGTTGTCGTGGGGGGGCTTAGGAGACAGAGACTGAGGCCCAATGCAGGGAATCTCTTTTTTTCCCCCTTTCTTATCTTCCCCAACCCTTCTATCCAATTCCTAAGGTGTAAGAGCCATGTTGAAAGGATGAAAGGCTGACCTTGTGCCAGTCATGAACGGCCTCAGAGAGCCATGGTATTCCTTGATAAATCATTAAGCCCTTACCCCTTATGGGGACCCTGTGGGATAGACCTTTTTACTTTCCCCACATATCAGGCTAACCATGGCCAGTAATGAAGATTTTGTACCCTTATTAGGGGCACTGAGGCTTACCAATTTATCAAATAGCCTCTCTGAATCGAACTCCTCTAGTTTACCAACCCGTGACTTCCCTTTGACCATGGCTCTGACCACTGTTAGTACACCTCCCTCTTCTTTACATACTGCCAACTTGACCCATCTCGAATCATATACCCAGGCTACAACTCAACCCTTAAAATATATCTCAGCCTCACTTCCAACATCTTCCAGCCCACTTCCTGAACAATCATCTTCACATTCTACCTCCTTCCTTATTACAACTCTTCAACCTTGTTCCACAATACAACCTCACTATACACCACTTCCTTCTCCTCCCCCTCCACAATACAACTTCACTTCACACAACTCCCTCCTCCTCCCATCCTCGTCCTTCTACAATTCCCACTTCCTCAAATCTTTTGAGTAATCTCTTTAGACCAACTAAGTGGGACCGAATTTTTGTAGTTCTGCCAACAGCCACTCACTCCGATAATACCCTATTCTTTCAACAATGCCTCCAAAAACAAGTTGGCAAAGTTTCCTTCCGCAGTCATCCTGATCGCTCACGCTTAATCACAGTTACATTTAAGACTCAAGCCAAAGCACTCTCTACCCTGGTTGACCTCACTGGCAAACCTATCCCTGTCCAACCTCACCCCTCCCTTAATACATGTATTGGAACTGTTTCCATTTCCTCAACTACTTGCTCTGTCTACGGAAAAAAGTGGTCAGACTGTGAAAAAGACCTGCTTGCCTGCCTCACTGAATACGATGCTGTATTAGTACAATGCAACATTATTCCCCCCAGAGGCAAGCGTAAGTCCAGCATCAATATTGCTAAGATTAACTTTCGTTGACACAACCTTCCCCATAAGGTTTATGTAGGAGGGGAATCTTGTCCTATTAGACCATATCAACCCCCACCCTGTCAATCTCAGAAATGCTGGCGTTTTGGCCACCCTGCAAAGCACTGTCACTCCACAGCCCACTGCCCACTGTGTTCTCTACCTGATCATGACTGTTCAAACTGCATTGCACAATCACGTACATGTGCTCATTGTGGTGGACCCCATAATGTATTTTATAGAGGCTGCACTGCCTACAAATTTGAGAGTGAAGTAGCAGTTCTCAGATACAAATTTGGCCTCACTCTACGAGAGGCAAGACAAGAAGCGCGACGACGAGGTTTTCCAATCACTCCTTACTTCAATACCTTACTTCAGTTTACTTCTATCCACTCTATCCAAATGGTCTCTACATGTTAGGCACCACCTTCCCTTGTTCCTCAACTTCCCACCTCTCCTACCCCTATCTCCCAGTCAATTCCCTTTTCCATCCTAAATCCAGATACTCTAATATCCACGACTTCCCCTATGTCACTTCCTACTTCACGCCTTACCTATCGCATCAGACAATCCAACCCCATCCCATCTTCTACCAGATCCCGTCTCACACCTACACCCTCAAACCCTCAGATGCCGATCTCCTCTTTACCTCCCCATAAAAGATCCTTCTTTTCCCAAACCTCCCCACCCAAATCCCTCCCAGAGACCATTGAGGACATTTTCTATGCATGTATGTATAGTTCCCTCTCAGCCATCCACCAGTTTCTCTACCCAGATTCCGGCTGCATGCAAAGTGACCGCAGAAATCCATCCTCCCCTCCTCACATCCCCCCTACCCCTCTTCCTCCTACACCTTCCCAACACACCCTATCCATTCTCTACTATCGACCTTAATCCATCGCCCTTCCTTTCCACCTCAGAAATGCTTCAATATTTGACGGCCAATGTACTAAACGCAGCCTATACAACCATCCCTCGAACTTTCCAACCTTACACTTCTAAATGTGTTCCATGGTGGAACTTTGGTTGAAGCGCACAGCTTGGACAGCTACCTTTACGAGAGAAGCACCCCCTGTCAACTAACAGCCTTCATATCTTAACAAAAAAAAAAACATCAGCCCACCTTCGCCGTACAATCCGGAACTCCATGACAAACAGCTGGCAAAACTATGTATCCTCCATAACATCCTTTAAACCAATCTCTGCAGTCTGCCTGCGGATCTATAAATTATCAGAAAACATCCTCCTCATCCCGCCCCCCGTCCTCCATATTCATAATAACCTCATCTCTGACCCTCTTCAAGTAGCTACTTCATGCCTTTTTTAGTCAGGCCAGTAGTGGCTTTCGCCTTTCTCCTCACTTCTCCTCCTTAAAATCAGACAGAGAGTACACTCCTATCTCCTCCCTGTCATCTACAGAATCTTTTCCTGAAATCTATAATGCACTACAGTCATGCCACAACACCCATGAAGGCCCAGACGGTATACATTACCGTATGCAATGATACCTTTCACCCACTTCCTTATTCTTCCTTCGTTTAATATTCAATAACATATGGACGATTGGAAACTTTCCTCCCCACTGGAGAGAAGCCATAGTACTACCTTTCTTAAAAGCAAACAAAACAGGCACCCTTCCTCAAGACTACCGCCCCATAGCCATTACAAGTTCCCTATGCAAATTAATAGAAAGGATGATAAACTTCAGACTAACGTGGTACCTCAAATATCACAAAATCATTTTTCCAAATCAACTCGAATTCCGTCGTGGTAGAAGCACAACTAATCCACTGGCCAATGCAGAAACACTGCTGTCTTTTTTGAGCTCGAAAAAAACACATGATACCACATGGCGGCACCATATAAAAACCTATAAAATCCTTCCTCTCTGACCGTACTTTCCGTGTCAGATTTACCTCTCCTACTTCCTCAATTTTTAATTCTAATTTAATTTTAATTTAGTTTAATTCCTCAATTCGAGGGTGTCCCATAAGGCAATGTACTTAGCACCACATTGTGCCTCATAGCTGTAAACTGATTAGTTTCAGCTTTACCAAGAATCCGACCATCACTATATGTGATGATCAAACCACCTTTTTCTCTGGCCCTTCCATACAAGTTCTCCTTCAACGTATCCAGTCGTCAAAACATCAATCTCTTCTTGGGCTACCAATCACGGCTTTAGATTCTCTACCTCGGAAACCTTCTCCATCCTATTCTCTCGTTCTTGCATAGGCTCCCAACCTCCACTCCTTCTATATGATACTCCTATCCAATTCCGATCTTCCGGCAAGTTTCTTGGTGTTATTTTGACTCCAAGCTATCTTGGCAAGATCATATCCTCTCCATTAAAGAAAAGGCCCGCCATCGCCTCCGACTCCTACAAACCCTCTCGAATCTATCCTGGGGTTCAGACCGCAAAACACTCCTCCATCTCCACATTACCCTAATCCTTTCCACCCTTGATTATAGCTGCCATACATATTCTTCTGCGTCTGCCTCTCTTCTCTCTCAACTTAACCCAATACACCACTGTGGTCTCCGCTTAGCCCAAGTTTTCCGACCCTCTCCAGTTGAGAGTCTATACACTGAATCAGGGCTACCATCCCTCTCTCGAGGTCGTGCTCTTCTGTTTCTAAGAAGCTATGCTCGCTTTCACCAATTTTCTCTCCCCAAGCTCACTGTCCCTCAATCCCTTCTTCATAGCTTATCTTCCTCTCCACGTTTACCTGTCCTTTCCCTGTTCGTATAGTCGCTCTTCTTCCCCATTCATCCTTTCCTCGTCTCCAAACTCTTCCTCTTTCTGCCCTAGCTTTCCCTCCCTGGCTAATACCTACCTCTTGGAATTGTTCTTCTATTTCCCTTGATCTAACAAAGTCAAATATTCCACCTTCTCTCCTCCTCTAGTACTCATGTCTCTACTGACGGCCCTAAATCCACCTCAGGTGCTGGTTTTGCCGTAGTCTTTACCTCTCACACACAGAGCTTTCCTGTTCTACCTGAATCGAGCGTCCTTACAACAGAACTATATGCTATCCTCTGTGCTCTACAACGTATGTCTTCTATCTCCTCCTCATCATTCACCATCTTCACTGATTCCCGCAACTTAATATCACTCATACAATCCACACACCCTATCAACCCTATAGCCCATAAGATACAAGACCAACTATGCTATCTGTAACACGACAGAAAGCAACGATTTTTTTCCGGACACCCAGCCATGTCGGGATTCCCGGCAACGAAAAAGCAGATGACTTGGTACGATCTGCCGCCTTGCCCACAACTGACCAACCCCGCCTTTCATACATCCCAGCCACCGACTACTACCCCCACTTCAAAACTTTTCTCTATAACCATTGGCAATCTTTCTGGTCAGGTATGAACACACACACAAAAAAAAAATCAAACTATAAAACTTTCTATCTCTCCTTTGTCAGCTACATACCACCAGAATGTTGGGAAACTGCCCTGGCCTGTTTACGAATAGACCACACCCGACTCACTCACTCATGCCACACTCCTATAACCTACCTCTATGCCCTACATGCATTGTCTTTCTTTCTACCCCACATATCCTACTACCCTGCCCCCGCTGTACCGAAGCCCGTACCTCTACTTTCCCTCACATATCCCTTCTTCCCCGATCCTCCAACCTGTCGGACATCCTCACAGAATCCCCGACCTTTTCTGTTGATAACCTGTTCTCCTTCCTCAGACGCATATCCTTCACTTGATCTAACCACTCTTTGTCTTTAACCCTTCCTCTATTCATCAATACCCACCATGCTCCATTTACCCCTCTTTCTACTCATTTAACTGTTATACTATCATATAACAAATGACTGTTGAAATATGACATTTTAATTCTAACAAGAACTTTGAAAACCCCTCCCACCATAATACAGTACCATAGTGCTATATGACCTTTGATGTCAAGCACATTTATTTTCTTTTTCCATTAGTTACTTACCTCACTCCTCCTTTAATACTCGTACCAGAACACTTTCCATCTCCCTAACTGATTGCCCTATCTACAAAAAGACCTGGCCAGGCTGTAAAAAGACCTATGCAGTGGTAGTACAGCGTTTCACAATATTTCTCAGTCCGGCATAAGTCCTACACCAAGGGTTGGCCCCTCCCAATACCTTGCTCGTTGTTGTCGTGGGAGGGCTCAGGAGACGGAAATTAAGGCCTAATGTAGGGGATCACCCCAACCTTGGGCCTCAGCCCTCGCCTCAACAAATTTTCCTTAGTCTTTTCTTTTCCTCTTTCCTCTTCCGTATCTTCTTCGTCCCCTTCTTCGCTGTGTCCATATCCCATCAACCCAGATTTTCAACTGTACCAGCCACAGGCTACTACCCTCACTTCGAAACCTTCCTCTTTACCCACTGACAGTCTTTCTGGTCTAGCCTTACCACTAATAAACCATATATCATTAAACCTTCCATCTCACCTTGATCAATACCACTGCGTAAAGAGAGATGCCGGGAAACTGCTCTTGCCCGCTTATGCATTGGACAGACTCCCATCTCATGTCACAATCTGATACACCTCTATGCTCCTCATGCATTGTTCCTCTCTCAGTCCCACTCATACTTCTATCCTGCCCCTGCTTCATAGCAACCCGTACTTCTGTTTTTCCTCACTTACTCTCACTTCCCCGACCCCCTGCGTTTTCCTTTGTCAACCTCTTCTCCTTCTTCAGGTGCATAAATACCATCCATTTAATCTATCTGTCCTACTTCCACAACTCCTTCCCCTTCTACCAACCTTTACCTTATCCTACCCCATTAGCTCCCCATCTCTACCCTTCTAACTACCCTCTAATACTCTTCAACCTCCAAGTTTAGCCTAATCATTAACTCATTCCTAACCCTTTTCGTTACTTTGCTTTACTAGTGCTACATGACCTTGACGTTTAACACATATATTTGTTACAACAATTAAACATAAAAAATAAGTTGAATGTTGCTACAATAATTCTCTTATCCATTAATTTCTGAAAAAATATACGTCGAATTTCATTGGCTGCTTATTGTACAAAATAAAGAAATAAAGCTGTGACCACGCAAGGGGAAAGAAAGGTCTGAATAAAAAAAGGTCAGGTCACTTCAGCCTTCTGCGCAGCTAAGACGGGGGGGGGGGGGGGGCGAGAAAACGGCTGTTCAGAAACTTTGATCATTTAAGGATGGACTACTGTATTCAACCATTGTGCGCGAGAATCCGGGACTACTAATAGGTAGACAATTGCATTCTGCTAGAGTCGATAGCTAGGTGGTTACCGCCACTTGTTTATATCTATGCATGTTCGAGAATTAGAAGAAAATCATCCCTCATATCTAAAGTTAGTTACTTGAGTTATATTCACCATTTGCGCCACAGGAACTGAGAATCAACTCGGACGGGTTCCTGTACGCGAGAGACTGTGGGCAGATCCGCTGACGAAGGTCTGATACGAGTATATCCTTCTATAGACCTTGGCCCGCAATGAGAATCTTCACGGGCGCTTTGGGAGAAGGAATGAGCTCATCTTACTTATTTAGACCTTGAGGGGGTGGGGGTGGGGGGGGGGTACTGCTAAGCAATGTGACGAGACCCAAAATCCGTAGCCCTAGCCCTTGACGAGACTAAGTATTCTCGAGCGGTTTGCTGTCACTACGAGATACGGTTGTTCCGGATCCATGGCAGACCGGGCACAGGGTATTCCAGTGGTCTGCCCACCGCTTTCCCGGCTGTGTCCTCTGTGCTCAAGACCACCACCCACTTTTTAATAAAGTGTTGATATACGAAAGACGAACCTAAGCCTCGTTCTTCTTAGCCTGATAGTGTTTGCACTTATATATACTTTGTCTGCACTGATGTCAGATTCCCGAAAGTCCCGGATGCGCCATCATATTGGAGGTATTCTAATTGTAAACAGCCATGAATGCCATCCACTTCACAGTCGAATTTCTGACTTAAAAGCGAATTTCACGATGCCAGAATCTAACAAAACGTTGGAAAAGTGTGCAGAAGCTGCGCGAAACTACATATATAGCCTTGAACATAATGGGGAGGCCATACTGGAAGCACTGCGAAAAGTGCAGCGCGCAAAAAAAAAAAACGCTTTTATTTAATCTTCGGTTTTATTATGACCATAGCTCTGAAAAAGTGGTCAGATGCTACAAAAAAAATAAAGGGGTCATAGACCAAATGACAAGAAGGATAACAGAGAAAATTAGATAAAATAAATGGCATAGATCCGTAGTGTTATATTTTTTAAAAATCATCTGACTGGAACGAGCTGCCAAGAATAACGTACTCACACTTTGTAATTCATTTATTATTTACACCAAGCCCCTGCATAGATCTGAAGTGTCACAATGGCCCTTTCCCCCCTGCAAACATATAAATGAAGATATAATTTCTTTCTTGCTACACTGCTACAAGAATGAGCTAATATTGTAAATAATATAGGATGTGATGCTAAACTTTGCACAGCGTTTTTTTAGTTATTGGCCAAGCTTATCTTCCTCTAACGGTTTTGTTCTTTCTTCTCTGATTCAGTTAATATTATCTAAAGAGAATCTTTGAAAATGAGATGAGCAAACCCTGATATTATCCAAATTTTCCATCTTGAGGGCCAACAAAATTCATGCTTGGCTTTCCAGTATTACGTTACTAAAACTGTCATTATATAAGTGTGTTTATTTCGCTTATCAGATTTTAAATGGTGATACTAATAGTAACAAATTGCATACGCCGTTATTTTCGTCGTGGCGATTGTAATTCTCACAAGTTAATAATAATTCTTTCTTGTCACCCCCTGGGCCACTCGTGATCATCCCAGGGAACACAATTAGCTCACGGGATATGAGCATGGCACCCCTGGGCTATCCCATTCATTGCAGAAACACATTAATAGAAAAAATGAAGAGCGTAAGTGATAATCTTGGAAGACAGAGGATGATAATCTTGGAAGACAAAGGACTGACACAATGTTCAAGTGTCTTTTCTAGACACGGGGCATTTATGGTCCGTCAGGATCTGGAGGTTATACATAGCCCTTATTTGAATATTAACTTTATTCATATTTTTGTTTTTAAGAACAAAATTCTTCCTTTTATCATTTTACAATATGATCTTTTTTATTCTTACCGTCATGGTGCGCACCTCAAATTAAAGCCCATTTATCTTGGTATTATCACAAAATGTAAACAAAGAAATATATTTAACAAATGAGGCATGTTTGATTGCAGTCTTATGTACACGTATAACTTATATTTAAATTTCTTCTGTTGTTAAGTATGAAATTCACGAAATCAGTTTCTTGCCGAATTGCAGCAACGGAAAGCACCACAATGACTACATCTTGTCATGGGTCTATGATTCGACCCTTTTCTTAGAACAAACTTCACATCTTTCTTTTCGAAAGGGAAGCCAGTGAATACCCGTGTTTTATATATATAGCCTCACTGACGCTGATACAGAACGTGAGAATCTACGCCGGTTTAGAGAAAGTGGCGACTGGCGTTCTTTTCTTGGTTTTAGTGTCAGGAGGCCTTGATCTAACACGTCGAAAGTGCAGCATCTTTAACTTTTCTGTTGAATATTCTTTGAAAAGAACACATTCATATATGTAGAGAACATATGCACTGACTACCATGTCAATTAGACCAAAAAATATCCTGTGCCACCATTCCATTGCCTATCTAATTATCCCATAAATTTATCTAAGTATATCATGCTTATCAACACCTCCCATATGGCCAATATAGTCCTTGGCTACTTTTGGACACGTAACTACAATCTTGCGTCCATTTTTTCCTTTCATTACACCGTTGTCTCAATATCGTGGCAATTGGAAATCAGATACACAGGTTGTACTACAGTCCACCCACTCTTAGACATGAATGACACAAGGAGTTGACCTAAGAGCACATTCGCAAATTCTAATATCTTTTGCCAAAGAAGGAAAATCCTTTCTGGTTGACCTCATAGCACATGCAAGTAATTTCTGGCCCTGAAGGATCTCCAGCAAAGGCACTGAAGATAAATTATCAAAGTACTATCTATGATTTCTACCACCCTAAACCCAATTTCTTTATATTCCTGTCATAGTTGGATATAACTACTAAAAATGGATAAGGAAATTGATATGTGATATTCATTCATGGCAGGCTGAAAAGCAAACACACCTCTATACTACACACACAAGCACGCAAGCGTACACGCACGCCGACTTCCATGCATGCACTCACACACACATGCATGCACGTACACGTCTGCTCATACCTACGTGCACGCACGCAAGCACGCGCGCGCGCGCACACACACACACACACACACACACACACACACACACACACACACACACACACACACAAACACACACACACACACACACACACACACACACACACACACACACACACACACACACACACACACACACTGAGACAGACATTCACGCGCATAATTATACAAACAATCATGTAAAATAGTCACATAGTCATTACAATTCCATTATCTGTATTGCCTAAAATTATATATCGCGCCTCTACTGACGGGGTACATCAGTCCCATGCATTTTTTGCATAGTTCTCTTTTACTAATGGGATTTTTAAAATCATTTATTTATGGTATACATTGATCTAGACTAATAAATCTACAATTTCCCACAAACTTGAAATGATAGATACCAAAATGGAGGAGTTGTGAAGGTCAGAAGTTGGAAGAAATTTTGAGCCTGAGGACGACGTCGGTGTTTACATTCGCTCGGTCCTGTCTCGTGCAAGGGAGGCGCGAGTTGCCAAATGTGTCATGATTTTGTTCGCCAAATGTCACATATGCCCCGATAAGGCTCGCTTTCACCGTCTACACTTTGTACTGGATTTCATGCCCGATTGAATAAAGTGGGACAAAATATTTCCAGTAAGCACGAAAGGATTGAGTAATAAACGGACGACTGTAAGGGTGATAGCAAATCTGCTTGGCGAGCTGAGTGTTTGGTACTCCTGATATAGACCATGGTATGACAAAATATTTAATTCATATTACGTTTATGATAAATAAAGTGGTAAGGGTAAAGTGGAGTTGGAGGGGGGGCGGTAGAATTTCTTTAAACATTTGGGCAACTAGCACAATAAACCCGGCACTGTAAATATACGTGTGTGTGTGTGTGTGTGTGTGTGTGTGTGTGTGTGTGTGTGTGTGTGTGTGTGTGTGTGTGTGTGTGTGTGTGTGTGTGTGTGTGTGTGTGTGTGTGTGTGTGTGTGTGTGTGTGTGTGTGTGTGTGTGTGTATGTGTGTGTGTGTTATACAAACTTATACTAACAAGCCAAACAAATCGTTAGGTATCAGAGCGCCATTGGGCTGCGGAGCAACCTGTAACTATTACATCTCACATACTTCGTCTACATTGACTTGACAATTCATATCTTCAATGTAATGATAGTCAATGGTTAATGGTTACAAAGCAAAATAAATGTGCTTGACATCAAAGGTGTACTAGTGAAATATTAAAGAAGGTGGTTTGTTGAAGACTGAATGTGCTAAACGTCAGCAGTACAGCAGTTCAGGATAGCATGACACTGAAGGGGCAAAGAGGGGGTGAGGGTAAGGAGGGTAAGTAAATGGGCAGAGGTAGAGAATAACAAAGGTGATTAGATCAAAGTTGTTTGAGGAAGAATTGTGGGATTGAGCAAGGATGTCCATAGAGTAAGGTAAGGATTAACAGGAGAAAAGGGTGTTTAAGGGCGAGAATGATGTAAATGGCGCAGGGGGGGGGGGGGTGACATGCGTAGGGAGGGAGTGGGAGGAAGGGGTGTAGGGGGAACATGAATAGTAGGAGGATGTCGGCAGTTACTTTGATGTAGAGGGAATGGAAGCAGAGACTGAAGGATAGTTTTGAATGAATTCGAGAGTTCTGATGTGTTGACTAGGGAGGTCTGAGGAACAAAGGTTATCTCATGAGGGGCAGAGGGAGAGGTTGAGGGAGGAGAGAATACAGTAGAAGATGGGGTGGAAAGTTGAACTTGTCTTGTGCGAGGAAGAAGAGGGGTAGGGACCGTGGAAGTACAGATCGTTGTGTCTGGAATAGTGGTGGAGATTGGGATGTCTGGGTTTAGAATGGCAAAAGAAGTTGACTGGGAGAGGGAGGGGTAGAAGTGGGATGAGGAAAAGACAGTAGGTGAGATATAGAAACATCTTGAGAGGGAGAGGAGGGCCAGAGCAAAGGACATGAGTGGAGTTGGGGGTTAGGTTAGGGCAACATTAGTCTTCTCTGTCCTGGGATCCCTAGACAGCCTGAAGTCAGGTCAGTTTACCAATCAGAAGTGTAGCTGGCCAGACTTCGTAGAGGCTGTCTAGGGATCCCAGGACTGAGAGTACTAGTGTGACCCTAGCTGCAGAGTAGTAGTAGTAATAAGGGAAGAGGAGATAGTAAAAAATGTGGGAGGGGGAGGAGATAAAATAGAGAATGTTGGGGGAGGAGGAATGTTTTCTGGATGGATGATTTGGACTGGGCTGAGGCGATAGTGGGTAGTGAGGAGGGGGTAGTAGAAGGAGGGAGGGTTGTAGGGGGAATATGAGCAGGAGGAGGATGGATATCGACAGTCACTTCGAATGTGGAGGGGGCATGAGTAGTGGAATTTTGTATTTAAAGCATATAGCTTCGAATATCTTCCATAGTTTCTGCAGTGGAATTGGTTGGAGTTTTGTGAGACAAAGGTTTTCTTATGAGGAGGGGGGAGGAGAGGAGTCTGAGGAGTAAAGGTGAAAGTAGGTGGAGGTGAGAGTGCGGTAGGGGAAGATGGGGTGGAACGTTTAGTCTGTCTACTGCAGGTAGTGAGGGGAGGGAGAGGCGATGGTGTTGGGGCTGTAGTTGAGATTGGGGTGTCTGGATTTAGAGTGGCAAAAGAATTTGACAGGGGGAGGTTGAATGTAGAAGTGGAAGTGGGGAAGTAAGTAGGTATAGGGGAGGGTGTAGGAACATCTTGAGTTGGAGGGGGAGGGGCAGAGCGAGCGACATAACTGGAGTTGGGAGTAAAAGAGAAACCTTGTCGGCGTGCTTCCTGTCTGGCTTCACGTAGAATGAGACCATTTTTGTATCTGAGAGTTGCTACCTCAGACTCGAACTTGTAAGTGGGACAGCCTCTATAAAATACATTGTGGGGGCCGCCGCAGTTAACACATGTGCATGTTTGTGCAGGGCAGTTTGATCTGTTATGACCGGGTTGGGCACAGAGGCGGCATTGTGGAGCGGTAGTGTTTGGCAGGATGTCCAAATCGCCAATAATTGACAATGACAATGGCATTGACGGGGAGGAGGTTGGTATGGTTGAACAGGGAGGGATTGTCCACCAATGTAGATACGAACGGGAAGGTCATGTGTACTGAAAGTAATTTTGGCAATGTTGGTGGGTTTCTTTTGATGACCTCTAGGAGGAATGGAGTAGCAATGTACTGATATCACGTCCTGGTCTTTGAGGCAGCCGAGCAAGTGTGGCTGGGCTAAATAGAGTAATTAAGATATTTGTAGGGGTGGTGGTGGTATAAGGACGGGGGCGTGTGAATGCGGGAGTGTTGTTGAGGGGGTTAGTATTACGGAGAGATGGAGAATAAGGCTGTAAGGTAGTAATAAGGGAGGTTGGGGTCTTTGATGAAGAAGTCTGTACGGGTTGAGTTGATGAATTTGAGGTAGTTGGGAGGGTAGGAATGTCTTCTGGAGATTGAGTCTCTGTATGGGTGAGTAATGCACTAGTAGGCATTGAGGAGTGGGTAGTAGTTTCAGTGTTCGGAGTCGTGGTCAAAGGAGAGCCTGGGGTCGGGGAGCCGGTGGGGCTATTTGATAAAGGGGCAAGCCTCATTGTCCCTAATAAGGGTATTACATCTTCATTACTGGCCATGGGAAGCCTTGATTATGTAAAGGGAAATAAACAGTCCACCTCCCAGTGCCCTGTGTAGGGGTAAGAGGTAGACAACTAAATCAGGGGAGTACCATGCCCATGGTTCCCGCAGGCCGTTCAGGACTGGCACAAGGTCAGCCTTTCATCCTTTCATCACGGCTCTTACACCTTAGGAAGTAGATAGTAGAAGGGATTGGAGAAGGGACGGAAACAAAAAGCTGGAGGGGGAAAAAGACCATGCAAAATTAGTAGATATGTAAGGGAAGGCCATGTGTACGGAAAGTAATTTTGGCAATGTTGATCGGATTTTTTCGTTGCCCTCTAGGAAGAATGGTGTAGCAATGTACTGATTTCACAGCTTGGTCTTTGAGGCATCCTAATGTCTTCTCAACAGTCTGACCAATCTTTAGTATCGACTGGGCAGTTTGATTGGTAGAGACAGACAGTTCCGATATAGGTATTAAGGGTTGGATGAGGTTCTGCAGGAATGGGGTTGCCAGAATGATCGGTTAGATTTGATAGTGCTATAGATTTAGTTTCTGATCCGACTGTTACAAGACGGGAGCGATCGCGTCCGGTATAGAAAGGGACTCTGCCCACTTGTTTTTAGAGGCATTGTTGAAAGAGAAGAATGTTGCCCGGGTAAGGAACTGTAGAAGGGATCACAAAAAATCGGTCCCATTTACTTGGGCTAAACAAAGTATTTTATTTGTAGGGTCGATGGTGGTGGATGGTCGGGGACGTGTGGAAGAGGGAGTATTACGGAGTGATGGCGAATAAGGCTGTCAGGTAATAATAAGGGAGGATGGGGTGCTTGATGAAGGTTGTGGGGGTAGAGTTGATGAATTTGAGGAAGTAGGGAGGGTAGCAATGTCTTCTGGAGATTCAGTCTCTGCTTGGGTGAGTAATGCACTAGTAGGCATTGAGAAGTGGGTAGTAGTGTCAGTGTTCGGAGTCGTGGTCAAAGGAGAGCCTGGGGTGGGGCTATTTCATGAAGGTGCAAGCCTCATTGCCCCTAATAAGGAGATTACATCTTCATTACTGGTCATGGGCAACCTTGATTATAAGCGGCATAAACGGTCCACCCCCATACTCTGAGAGGGTAAGGGCTAGACAATAAATCGGGAATATCGTGCCCATGGTTCCCGCAGGCCGTTCAGGACTGGCACAAGGTCAGCCTTTCATCCTTTCAGCACGGCTCTTACACCTTAGGAAGTAACTTAGAAGGGGTTGGAGAAGGGACGGAAACAAAAAGCTGGAAGGGGAAAAGACCATGCAAAATTAGTGGAGTCGACGGCTGAGGCCCTAGGCAAGGGAGATCCCTGCATTGGGTCCGTCTCCTAAGCCCCCCCCCCCCCCCCCCACGACAACAACGGGCAAGGGATTGGGGGGATAAACTAATAAAAGCATAGTTGCATTCATATTTTTTGTAGTCTGAAACACTTGGTTTCGTAACTTTGCTTTGTTTCTCATTCAAAGGTATAAAAACAATGTATCATTAGTATCATTTTATTTTTTAATAACAAAGTTGCAGACATTTGTTTTGTTCTAGTTGTGTCTAGGAGACGGGTAGCAACGGGTACAGCGGCGTCAGACCACAGGTTTGGTCGGTTGCAATAGCAAGTGACCTTGTTGGCCCAAGAATCAGCAAGCCAATGGGGAAGCAGCGACTGCCCTCCCAAGCCTCACGCTCACACTTGTATCCTCAGCAGACAGCCGAAACAGTCTTCTCCCTGAATCCCAGATAATTTTTGAGCACCAATCTTTCTCCTAAATCTGTGAGGAAGCGAGATTCTTCAGCATTGCTGACAGAGGTTTGGTCAGGCAGCCAGGGAATTGTTGCTATGACAGCCCAGCCTTGTATGTCAGCCATGAATCTCTTAGTCTTTCAAACTTAACCATGACATTTTTTTCTATCTCTTTAAAAGAATGGGCAGCAGAGGCTTTACAGGGGAAGAGCCAGTTTACCAACAAAACAATGTAACAAGAGGCATCTATTCAAGGATCTGATATACTGTCTGATGAAAACATAAGTTAAAACAAATAAATACATTGACTACAAAAAATCCAGTACTGAGACACTTCCTGATCACAGTTACAAAGTACGTAAAATTCAATCACAGTAGCATATTTTCCTGCTGCCCTTTGCGAACACTTTACCAACCACTGCGTAGTTGTGCTTTATATGAGCAAATACACAGTTGTCCTGCTTGCTGTTGTTACAAACAGCTTGCATGCAAAGGCTGATATATAAGGCTCCGGCTTTGTCATTATCTCGGCAAATTTGTTTCACCCTACAACTAATACTCTACTCCAATGATTTATCTCTTTTATGTATAAATTATGAAGACTACAACTTATGATTATAAACTAACATTTCCACCCGCTATGAGCAAATGCACAGCAAGGAGGTTCATTTATACAAGTCTGTAAGATCTATGAAATCATTTTGACCTGTTTTTGAAAGATTCACTCATCATCATCATCACCATCATCACTATCCGTCATCACTTAGACCACTGTAACAGGATCACACGCAGAGAAAAATGCATCACAATACAATAGGGTACCAAGGTCTAAGCTTGAAGATGTGAGCCAATCAAAGCCAAATATCCAATGTTTTTATAAAACATTTGAGAAATTATTGCAAAGGTTTAGTAAAATTAATATAAACATTTCAAGAATCACAATAACTGATAACTAAAAGAAAAGTTACTAAAAATAA
>NC_091573.1:34936033-34943533 GCF_042767895.1 Penaeus vannamei
GGTAGGAGGACAGTCTCTCTGTTTTATTTTATTTATTTATTTTTTCTTTTTTGTTTTGTTTCTGTAATGTGTTGGTTACAACCACTCCAAACTTCCAACTTCTCTGTTAACTTTTACTAAACTGGTCTGTGGCAACTCAACAGTTTCAAGGGTTTCAAAAGATGCAAGGACCTACATTGTACATGTAAGCAGTAATCTGAAGACTCATAAAACTGCCAAGCTTGCCCTTTGCCTGACATTTACCTACCACCCTGTCTCCCAACAGCTGCTAGACTATGAGCATGTCTGGGAAATAAATTCTCCACAAAAATCTTTACAGCCAGTTGACTGGTTGAGCGGAGTCTGGGTTGACGCTTAAATTGGCCATTTCAAATTGGCTTTCTTGTGAGAATTTACCTGCCAAACATGCTCTATGTACACATCATGGACCGCGCACACTGACTGTGAGTGAGCTCTGCGTTCACAAAAAGGGTATGCCACTGTGAGCAAATGTACACAATGATAATAATTATAATCACAATAATTAATAATGATGATAATAATAATTATAATGACAATAATAATAATAATGACAATAATAATAACTATAAGTATAATTGATGCTCAGAGAAGGGTAGGGCAAGGGCATTATTCACCTGACTCTCATCCAAATCTTAACTATATTCATTATAAGCCTTAAATTGCAAATTAGTGAAGTTTGCTTCTCATTCAGACACAGATATATCTAATTTCGACAGCATCGACATACTGACGGATGTGCCTTATATGTTATGACAAACCAGAGAATAAATGCCCTGTGACGAACACCATTCATGAAAACAGCACTTAAGGGAAAGATGCAACATAAGAACAAAATTTACCTAATACAAAATAAAATAAATTGATAAAAATGTGAAAAAAACAACAACAACACAGAAATCAGTAGGTAACATGGGGGGTAAACCCTGATTTTTTCCATTGGTATGGTCTTGTTTCAATTGCCTTTATCATTACTTCTAAATCTGTTTTATTTTATTGCAGCTCTCCTATGGGATAATCTTTTCCCTTGAGAAAAGAAAATAGAAAGAAAAATTAGGGAAAGATAGAAAACAATGCAAATTGTGGCCAAATACTTTTTGTGAACATTATCACAAAGTCATAAAAATTGGTCTTTTAAGTTTTTTAGTGCTTTCCAAGTTCGGATCACTGATGTTCCCTAGCATTATCATTCTTGCACTGTGAATCAAAGAGTAATATGAATTTCCATGTATTTTTCATTCATAATGTTTGAAATATTCCTTTCCTCTCTTTAAAGTATGTATGCATACAAGTGTGTGTGTGTGAGCATGTGTATGTGAGAGTGTCTGTGTGAGTGTGAGAATGCGTGTGAGTGGGAATGTGTGCGAGTGTGAGAATGTGTCAGTGTAAGAGTGGGTGTGAGTGAGTGAGAGAGAGAAAGACTGTGTGTGTGTGTGTGTGTGTGTGTGTGTGTGTGTGTGTGTGTGTGTGTGTGTGTGTGTGTGTGTGTGTGTGTGTGTGTGTGTGTGTGTGTGTGTGTGTGTGTGTGTGTGAGTGTGTGTGTGTGTGTGCGCGCGCGCGTGCACGTGTGTGTGTGTATATGCCTGAGTGTGCACGCGCATGTATCCACTTATGTATGTGTCTACATGTGTGTCTGTGCATGTACCCACGTGTGTGCATGTGCGTGTGCGTGTGCGTGTGCGTGTGTGTGTGTGTGCGTATCCTAATATGCATTTGTAAGTGTCCACGTGTGTGTGTGTGTGTCCACGTGTGTGTATGTGTGTGCATGCTTAAGGAACATATCATGGGGCTACATAATTATTTTGTTGTTGTTTGAAGCTAATATGTATGAGGGTTTACAAATTCACTACAAAAACATTTATGGCCAATGACTTTGGAGATAAAGTTTCATATCAAGATTAAAATTGGTAATTCAGTTAAGAATACTTTTAACATAATTCTCACTTTCATGATTCTGGAAAGTGTCCACAAACTCAGCAATCTGTTGCTTAAATCAAGTGTAAAATTGAGAGGGGGATATGTATCAAAAGTTTTGACCCCAATAGTTGAAATTAATTCTGTTTCTTTCATCTGAACAGAGTAGAATAAAACTGTTAGCAAACTTGCTAATTATTTAAACTAGTCTACCAACACTGAAACCAAAAATGGATTTCTGTTACTTCTATTTGAGACTATCCACTTCCTTAAAAACAAAAAAAAAATTAATTTGGTTTTAGTCAAAACCAATACCTATGGAATCCACTGTATATAAAAAGAAATTACCCCGTCATTTCCTTAAAAATTATATAAAAGCAAAGGTAAAAAAAGTGAGCAAATCCTCCATCATTAAAAAAAGAGAAATAAGACAGGGATAAAATAGCGACCACACATGACGGCCAATGGTGGGTCCCCCAGATCACAAACTGTAGACAACTGGTGAGGAAACGTCAAGAGGAATGAAGGGTGTGCTGAGGTCTTTGGCATGATGTTGATAGGGAATTAGGGCAGTTGAAAATTGAAAAGATTCAGCATGAACCAACAAAAAAAGAGATAATTTATGACTGTATTTTGATACTTATGGTTTTGAAGTACAGATTGGAATATACTCTACAAATGCTACAAGCTGCTATCAGACTGAGCAGAGTCCAGCTGGCCTGAAGCTGGATGTGCAGGGTGGGGTTGTTGTGTAGGATGGAATGAGAGGGGAATGGGATGACTGATGACTGATACTACACTTGGATATGGGTGTTTGACAGTTCCTGTTTGAAAATTGTAGCAGCTGGTTTAGTGGGGAAACTGGCTCAACATGAACAGAACTCAGTGTCCTAAGAGATGTGATTTATGTAATGCATCAGCAGGATGCACAAAACTTAGCTGTAAATGCACCAGCTGCTTGCATATATAGGATCCTGCTGCACGAATGATACATTTAATGAGGTGTAGAAGAAAGTTACACCATATGCTTTTGTGGGAGGGATGAATGTCAGGGAAAGAAAATTGTAACAACTGTATATGCATGACTGTTTACATGTAAGAAAAGCTGAATGTTTCTTTTTGTGGGTTGATGCCTGTTCACATGTGAGCAAACTGGATAAATGCTTAGATTTCTGGTGGTCTGTATCACCATTGGTAAGTGAATTTTATTTTTTGTTACTGAAGATTTTTAAATGTTTAAGCTGCCAAATATGAGATCAATGTTTGTGTTACTGTATATAATGAAATACCTGTGTATGCCTATTTATCTCACTTAACAATGACTTTTTCAATGTAGAACAAGGCTAAAAGGTTCATGATTAGATTTTTAGTAATCAACTATCCGTTTTGTGTTGTCTACACTTTTGAACTGGCTCACTATGTGTAATATTTCTGTTGTGAGAGAGGAGCCAGCTGAACCAGTGTTGCTCTGAAGGTGTTTTTTTTCTGCATGATAAGTGCTTCTGCAAGACTGAAGATTAGAAAAAGTTTGGGAAAAGTAGTAGGAGGACACGTGAGTGCAATAATTCAAAATGCACTCACTGAATACTGAGTTATGAATGTTATGCATACTATCAGACAGACAAAGGGAAAAAGGAGGGGTTTACTGCACTATCAATGCATCAGTGGCAGGCAATATGCTGGTGGTGATCTATTGATGGGTGTGGTAGTGATGGCATTATTTGAGGAGTGTTGATGAGGGTAAGGGAAGTGGTAGTCTAGATGTGGTGGTGGCGGTGGGGGGGAGGGAGTTCCTGAGACTGGATTAGCCAACGCAGCCGGCCCGGCCCCCGGGCAGCCCGGCAGCCAGATGCAGGGCGGCCCTTGGCCAGTCCCTCCTCACCAGAATAATAAATAACAAGATAAAAGCAGTGGCAGGAGAGAGAGGGGGGCCGGGGGGCGGCGGCGCTGAAACATGGGTGGTTCCCCGCCAGCCTCCACTCTGGGTGTTACAGGCTCACATCACACAGGCACACACGGTCCTGCACCACAATGTGCCCACCCGCCCTGCGCTGTCTCGGCCCAGGCTCACTTACTCCTAGCTGTCCTAAGCCTGGCTGCCCACTGTTTACAATACACTGTTGAGCAGGTTGCTAGGTCAGCCCAGGGGTTAATGACTGGCCAGGGGGCTGTGCTGCACCACCATGGGGCTGTCCTCACCCCCTGCACCAGCCCCTCCTGAGCCACTACCACCACCTCCTCCTCCTCCACCTCCTCCTCCACCACCTCCACCTCCTCCTCCTCCTCCTCCACCTCCTCCACCACTGCTGCTCTGTCTTTGTCCCACCCGCACTGCTCCTGCTGCCACTGCTGCTGCTCCTGCTGCACCTTGCTGAGACATGGGCAGCGGTTGTGGTTGCTCAAGATGACCCCCAGGTGGGCGTGCCCCTTCATACAGCACACTGGGGCCCCCTGACACAACCGGCACTAGAGAACCACCAGGGTAGCTATACCCGACCATGCTTCCTTGTCCTCCACTGCCTCCACTACTACTGGAAGTGGAAGGTGGGAAGGAGGGAATGCCAGGATACTGGTAGGATGCTTGGGGTGGACCACCACCACTACTACCACCACTAGGTGCCAAGGGCAGATTCACAGAGCCGGTCTGGGTACAGTCCAGTGCCATCGGCAAATATGGGTGAGCTGCATACACTGCCGTTGGTGGCAAAGATCCTCCGGCAGCAGCTACGCTGCCTGCTGCCGTAGCCTGAGGTTGGGGCCGTCCGGCTGCATCTAGAGGGCGAGGGTCCAGTGGTCGACAACGGTGGGCATGGTATGGGTGCACGTGGCGGGGATGGTGGGCAGAGTGGGGAGGATGAGCTGCATGATGAGTAAACACCTCACAGTCCATAGCCCCATGAGAGTGCCCTGTGTGAGTGTGCTGGTGCGAAGGGTCTGACCGTGCACGACCCGACACCACCACTGAAAAAAAAGTAAAAAAATAAATAAAAATAAATAAACAATAAAACAAAAATAACAAAACTATTACAAATTAATAATTTCTACTTCAATAGAAAAAAGAAAAAAAGAGGACAAGAAACTGTCATTTACAAAGCCTCATATATTACATATCTACTGGTAATGTGAAATAGAAATGACAATACACTAACAGGTCGACTGTTTTTATGGCAGTATCTACAAGTTTACACTCAATTACCATAGTATAGGCTACACCTTCAAGTAAAGTATATCATAAAAGAAGTCGTGAGTTTGACCAACCAGTTTGTGAGGTTGAATGGTTGATTGGGGAGGCCACCGTGTGTTCAATTGCTGGACTGGTGGAGTTACTCGTGTTTGTGGATTCGTCACTCGTTCGTTTGAAGAAATTGTGCTGCAGCCCATAATATGGAGTGATCCGTGTCTTTGGGTCATAATCAAGCATTTTCTTAATCAGATCCTCAAACTTGAGATAATCCGAGACTGAGTGACCCTGCTCATTCAAGCGCCGCCCGCCCGGACCGCCGCTCTCTACCCCAATAATGTCCCGCAATTTACGACTCATTGGCGGCTTGTATTTCTTGCCATCCTTTGGTTTCTTTAGAATATAGGTCCCATCAGGTAACTTATCAAAATAGCGTCGTGCTTTAGTCGCCATGTCAAGGATGTGCTTTGGTGGCATCCCTAACACTTCCACTATCTTGTTCATCTGGTCCACCTGCAGAAGAGACTACAGCTTCAGAACAGTCTAATTATAAAGAAAAGTATGCGAGGTGCTGAGACTTAGTGATGGGCACTCCCAAAGTTATCAAATATTTAAGGAGATACAATAAAATGTAACTACTTTAAGAAAGAGTTTAAAGCTGTTCATCTTTGCTGATGAAGCCACAAAAAGAAAAGGTACATATTGCTGTATGTACACAGCAATTCTTCGAGAAATTAATGTTTTAGTGCCATAAAAAAAATGTTTAAAAAAATAATAATAAAACAGCCAAGCACAAAATTGTTTCTATAAAATGAGACACACTTACCTCATTGGCCCCTGAAAATAAAGGTTCTCCTGTATGCATCTCCACAAGTATACAGCCTAGACTCCACATGTCAATGGCCATGTTGTATGGGATTCCCAGTAACACCTCAGGGGAACGGTAGAACCTTGACTGAATGTACTGGTATATCTGTAAGACAGGGGTAAAACTTTCACAATCCTCTCTTTCACCAAATTTCACCAAAGATAATACACTAGCAAACACACACCTTTTTCTTTAATTACAATATTGACATTAACTACATCAAGTAATGCCACTTACCCTTTGCCCCATTTGACAAGAACTGCCGAAGTCCACAATCTTGATGGCACTTCGCTTGGGGTTGCACAACAGGATATTTTCAGGTTTGAGATCACAGTGAATGATCTGAAGCTCCGGCGTGGACAGGAAGAGAAGTGCTGTACACAGCTGCTGCGCAAACTTGCGGGTTAGGTTGAGTGAAACCCCCCTGAAGTTGGTGTTACGCAAGAGGTCGTACAGGTTGTAGGATAACAGCTCAAACACCAGGCACAGGTGATTACGCCACATGAAATGACGCTTCAACCGCACTGTTTGGATGAGGACAGGATTAGAAAAGACAATGAAATAATAAAAATGTATTTATACTAAAGAAAAAAAAATTAGATATTTAAAAGAATCAATGGATAAAATGAATTCACAAATCAATCTATGTAATAGTTCATCAGTACTTGAGAATTACAGTTTTACTCAACATGACAGAAGAAAACAAAATTTCACAATGGCAATGACAGTAACAAAGGAACGAGACAAGAAAAACTGTTGCATCATGACACATGGAGATGATTTACTGAATAATCAAGATGAATCCCTAGTAACTCAACAGCTCATAAAATGCAAATACATCAGTATGGAAAACATCTGAAGATTGGCAAAACAGATGTCAAAGGATGAAGAATGGCAGAAATGGGAAGGTTAGAAAGAGAAATAAAGGAAAGGAAGGGAGAGGGGAATAGAGGGAGGGAGCAAGGAAGAGAGGAGGAGAGGGGGAAAGAGAGAGAAAGGGAGGGCGAAAGGGGGAGAAGGGAGGGAGAAAGGGGGAGAAGGGAGGGAGGAAGAGAGGTAGGGGGTGGGGGGAGGGGGGAGATGGGGGGAGGGAGAGGGAGAGGGGGGGAGGGAGAGGGAGAGGGAGAGGGAGAGGGAGAGGGAGAGGGAGAGGGAGAGGGAGAGGGAGGAGAGAGAGAGAGAGAGAGAGAGAGAGAGAGAGAGAGAGAGAGAGAGAGAGAGAGAGAGAGAGAGAGAGAGAGAGAGAGAGAGAGAGAGAGAGAGAGAGAGAGAGAGAGAGAGAGCACCATCACCAACCTATGTTACATTACTTCACACAAAAAAGCACAACACTATCACACTAGTACTCTAGGGTCAACAGCAATTTTTCTTAGCTAAAGTCATTCTCTTTTCTCATGCAGAATATTACCCCATACCCCAGAGTTGTTTGCTGTATTATGTTAGCATTAGCTGTGTGCCATTTCCCTTATTTCACACTAAATAACACAAAGCACCTCAGCAAACATCTTATTTTTTGTTT
>NC_091573.1:34953533-34960205 GCF_042767895.1 Penaeus vannamei
GTCCCTAATTCTCAGGTACTAATGATGCTTACCTGACCGAAAGAGCCCTTCCCTATCAAAGAGTCAATCTCATATCTGTCCTCAAACTTCTCCCCTGACTTGATGATGTAGTCATGGTTGTCATCATCATAGCCGTCATTGTAAACCTTCCGTTCCTTTTTGTGCATGCTAGGACTCTGGCCCTGCGTTTGTTGGGCGCGCTTCTTCTTCTTGGCATAGTAAACCTGGAAAAAAAATAATGGGAATATCATGAACATGCCTCTAAACTCCAGGTATCAAAGAAATTCATAAGTCAAGCAGATGCCCTAATTCAATATTCCAAAGAATCTTTTTACAATTTCAAAAATGGAAAGATATAAAAAAAAAAGTTTGATAAAACTAATCAAGCAAATCTGCTACTGTTCTATCAAAAAAAACATTGATACATCAAAATAGGCAAATGATATGCTGAATTCAATCCAATGTCCACTTTTACTATGAAAAAGCCCCTCCCAACCAATGATCCTTCCTACTTACCTCATTTATGTGCTTGTAAGTTTTGATGAGATCGACAGAGAGTTTCCGTAGAGGGCCCTGTGCTGGGTCTCGGTATCTCCGCTCAGCTGGGGATCGGTGGAGTGCTTGTAGTGGTACTGACTTGTAGGCACCCCCACCACTCACTGCTGCCTGGCTCCCACCTACCGAACCTGATAATAGAATAATACAGTGATCAGAACTCTATGAAAATACAAAATAAATGCTCTTCCACAAATTGTGTAATATTTATACCTACCTGAAATGGTCATAAAACTGCAATGGTAATAATCATTATAGCAACAAAGTAATAAAACAATAGAATCTTTAGCATATACACATGTTAACATTAAAGGTATCTACACTATAATTCAAATCTTGTTTTCTTCATTAACCCAATGTCGACGGGAAAATGGTGCATTCCCTTGGGCAATGCTTGGTCAAATGTTTCTGTGCATAGATGGCTCTGCCAAAGCTTAGCCACAAAGGAGTCAATTAGATCTTGCGACCTCACTTTTCCTTGAAAAAGTGGGAAAACACTTTTTTTTTTTTTTAATGCTATCAATATTGACACAGCTATTTTTGTTATAAACATTATAAATACTATATTGTTAGTGACGTTACTAACAGCAGTATTAAATATTGGAAAATATTATCGAAAATCAAGGAAAAGGGTAAACAGGTGAGACATAGTTCGCGTAATTGACTCATAGGTGACTTAGTACTTGTGGAGCCATCTATATGTAATCGCAATTACTAAAATCAACACACGATGGGCAATGGCATGTACGTACATGCCATACCCGGCGGCTTAGGATAATATATAGAAAAAAAAAAAAATTAAAACAGACCTTTATATAAGATCATGGTAAGATATATATATATGGTTTCACTGAAATTCCTATTATGTAGTAGTTCAAAAATACTTGATTATATGGTTCCTATCTCCTTTGAAAATTTATCAACTTTGGACAATTAATATTCTATCCGAGATATTGATTTGTGTATTAAGTCAAGCCACAAGTAATGGGTGTATATTCATACACTGTTTGTATTGTAATAATTACCAGAAGCAACTATATTTCCACAGCACACCAATGAGATGTCCAAATGAACTCTGATAATAATTTACTAAATTTGCAATGGCATCAGTGTTGCAATAATAAAAAAAACTTATCACCCACTTCCTTTCTTTTAAAAATTATCCTTCACCTTAGTTTATCAAATCACCCCATGTCGCCACGAAAATGTTCACAGCAAAGGCTTAGCCACAGAGGATTCAACAAGTAGACCTCGTGACCTCACCTGATTTCACCTTGCTGGATTCCCCCACCCCCCCTCTCTTTTTTATATAAATGCTATCAATATCGAAGCTGTTATTAATATCATAGACATCATAATTACTATACTATTGACATTCCCAACAACAATATAAGATACCAGGAAATAATTCTAAAAATCAAGGAAAATGTAAACAGGTGAGATAGGTGGTACTTGTGACTAGCTCATTGGTGACATTAATACTTGTAGAACCATCTATGAGTAAAGAAAATTAACAAACTAACAGTGGCATCCAGTTAACAAACAAATACAAACAAGTTAATTCCATCAACATTAATATGAATATTAACCCAGTGCTGATGGGTAAAAATGTTTGGCAAGCGGACATAAGAACGGGATTGTTGGCACGCATTGGCAGTTTCCCTTGTTTGCACCAGGCTCCATCGGTAGTTTGCAAGTGACATTTGGCACCTAAAAGCTTTCATTTTGCTATAATTTATAAAAAATATTATAATTTTGAAGGTTTACCTTCATTATAAGTGCCATTGCCTAAAATCTTTACCATATAAATGAAGCCGCTACTATCGGAGAAAAAACTCTGTCTGACGAGCCAGTGGCACGGGAATGGGCATGATACAATGCCATCAGTTTCTCAGTCCACAACAGCCACGGCATGTACGTACATGCCACCCGTTGGGTACGAGTTATAAAGATTATAATGATGATTGTGTGGGGACTACTTGCCACAAGCTATAGTGGATAACAAAAGCTTTATAACATTACAAAAAGTCAATACAAACGGCTAAAGATGATTTGCATGAAATACTTAAACCAATATAGTAAAGCCTCACTTTTAGCATACATGTTTCTATTTGGCAACCTTAACCAGTTGCTAGGATTTATCACTTGTTACCAAATTTTACATTCAGTGACTGTGCTATCCCTACAATCAAATTTGAGTTTCCCCATCTGCCTAAAGACCTAACAATTCACAACACCACACATGCATATACCAATCCCATCCTATCTATTCTTGATGAGCAGTAATTTTACTTTTTATCCTATCAACTGGCTGTGTGAAAATTCGTATCATGGCACCAAAGGAGTGTATGAAGGAGAGCAGAGGTGAACTACTGACTGACAATGGTGAGATGAATAAAAAGTAAAGGTTCAAGTAAAAAGAAGTAAGCGGCAAAGTTAAAGGGAAAGAAGGGATGATTAAGGCACTTGAACCATTTCATAATCTTCTCATTATCCTTGAATAAAAGATGAAGACTAAACAAACTATTTAATTTGCTCTCCTTTAGGTATATGCCACATCTACGAATGATATACAGGAAGTTATAAATACCAAAACCGTATGGAGAGACTGCTGCCACCAGTACCAATGATTTGACAAATATGAGGCTTTACTGCCATGTATCTACTCATGAATATGTATCTTTGGTGCATGAGTAATAATAAGTACAAAGCTATCAACAACAATCCTGAAGTACGTAATCTAAATCATGTCACAATATTAATGAGATGAACTTGTTTTCCTTGACATTTCATGAAATTACCCAAGGTCACTAACCTCCTATACAGTGACACTTCCATACACACAAATAAGCATCCATTATTTGCTGGGAAACACATTCTTAAGTCAGGTTTGCCATATCAAATTGTTGTTGGAGCTATATAGTATATCCCTACTCTCGATGTCTCTACCAACACTGGATCACAAGTTGGACAAAAGGCAGAACAAACTTCTCTACATTAAAAATTAAACAAAGAGATGGGAACTACAAATAATCCTCAGAGAGTACAAGTAATTAAAAGTGGCAACCATAACATCGTTCTTGCTAGTGACAAATAATCACAAAGCAAATGAGACAGATACATGACCATCAGCAGACACAAACAGATAAACTAAAAGACAAAGCACACTGTACCTCTGTTCAGGTATTGTCACATGGGCATTCTATTACTGGCAAATCTCCATTAACATTCATACACTCCAAGAATGCTGATGCTATGGCAAATATTTTGATATGCAATAACTAGTTAAAAGCATAGCCACAGTGTTGTTTGGAAAGATGCGTAACCTGACTGAAAATATTAGGTGTGCGACATATGCCTTTCCACAGTATGCAACACAATATCATTTATGAAGCAGATTGTACTCTAATTGCAAATGACTTCTCACATCATTCATCATATCAATCATATTGGTAAAATAAATCTACAGGACTATAGAGGTTTATTACTGTTTGCAACATATTCAAACCTACTGTGATTCATGACCTGACTGGGGATCCGTGTGCCCATCCTCACTCACTCTGTCTTGTTTGATATATTTCTAAATGTTCAATTGATAGATAACAAATTGTACAAAAGAAGTAAATATAACTGCAAAATATGATCTTTAACAAATATCATGATAAAGCAACAATAAGCAACAATATACAATTTGCAGGCCACATACTACATGCTATACTATAACCATATCCAAACGTAGTCCTCTAGCTGTGTGTACGTGGAAATGGTGGGCCTTGTATGCATGTTGTCAATGAAATGTGAAACTATCACATGTGACTATGCCTTTTAATAAAACACAATATAAAATAGAATAATCTTTTTCATTCTCCACATCTACTATCAAGATTATTAAAATTTCCTCTTTACAGTCACAATCAATTTCTCATTTTTAATTAACCCCTTATACTACCTAGAATGACTTGGTATTCATGCCATGTGATTTTGGTTTAATGACTAAATTGACACATATGGCAAATTTATATGCCATGTCCACTAAATTTTAGTTTATCAATTATGGTTACACAGAGATGGCTCCACAAGTGCTTACTCTCTAGGAAACAAATTATTAGTCCTCCTCATCTTAAGGGTCATCCATTTTTTCATAAGCATACAAAAAGTATTCTTTTCCCAACACCCACTCCCCACCTTCAAAGTGTAAAGAGGAAAATGGTAAAAATGATGATTTCTGCCACAGGACATCCAAATTGGTCCCAAACATTATTTTTATGATTTAAAAGATGAACACCCTCCCTCCAGGTTCGTACACTCATGAAAATAATAAAAAAATGGATGTTCCCTCACCTCTTTAATATGCTTGCTTTTGGAAAGATTCTTTTTTAATCATCTTACAATGTTCATTATCAATAGTATTTCAACAAAAATAATATTGTTGATAATAATAATAAGAGAGTAAATTCTAGAAAATGGGATAATCAGGCACAGGCACTACAGCCTTATGACTCCTTGGCAGCTAAGCGCTTGTGGAGCCATCTGTGAAACAAACAAACAAAAAAAAAAATGAAGTGGACAGTACAAAAACCCAGTACAGATATAGCTCTGCAAGTACTTAGTCACCAAAGAGTCAATTACTAGTTCTATCCATCTCACTTGATTGTTTTTTTTTTATTTTTTTATTGATATTAGTTTCATTAATAATCTTATAATAACCTTGAATTCAATAATAATAATAATATCAACAACCATAGCATAAAAATAATCAAGGAATTGGGAAATCAAAGTGAGGTCACATTGGTGGCTGGGCACTTGTGGAGCCATCTATGCACATAAAAGTACACAAAAAAACTATAGTGGCCTATACATGTAGCCATGTGTACAGTGTTTAAGAGTGGGGAAATATGCTATCCAGGACAGTAGTCTAATGAACAGAGCAAAGAGATGGTAACATCTTGACTAAAATATTTAAAATCAACTGTTATTCTTCAAAATGGTGGATTAATATAAACAGTGGCAAGCAGTAATCTTTTCATGATCAGGTAATCCAATTTCATTTCATTTTCATACCCAGTCCTTTCCGCACCAAAAAGAAGTAACTATCTGTCAAATTTTGACAACCGTATTTTAGAAATCATGAGGCTAACCTTGAGCAGAACTAGATTTCTTACTAAATTTATCTAACAACAATCCACAAAAACTGTTATAAACCTGAAAACCACACGATAATCATATTAGAAACTGATCAGAGAAGTGAGGGGTTATGCATCTTACCATGGGCGGGAGGTTGCTGCGAGGTTCGATGAGCCGAGGAAAGCTGGTCCTCCGGTGGGACATAATCCAATGACACCCCCAACTGCTGTAACTGGTCCTCCGAACACAGCTTGCCATACAGGAGGTTGGGCCGACCCCCGTATCCTCCTCCCATGTCACCTGAAATACCAAAAAGAAAGCTTATCAAAAATGTTCCATTATTACACAAATATTTTTTCTTACACAAAATCTTAATCTAAAAGAAATGACACAGAGGAATTTCATAGATTTTGTTCTGATATTCTATAAATAAAAAGAACTGTACTTATTGTTGTTCTATATTCATGCATTTTCCCCCCCAGTAAATCTCCAGTATCAAAATTTTTCTGCCGTAAATATCACCACCTTTAACAACAGCCATTCCAACATCTGTATTTCTTCTAGAAATATAGCTAGACAAGTATTATGCAAACAAACAAGAAAATAAGACCAATGGGTAATTTCCCTGGCTCCATAGTGACATCACAAAATGAACAATGCAACAACTTGAGAAGTTTCAAATTTTCTTAACAGAAGGAAATAAGATATATGAGAATTATGTTATGGAGCTGAGAGATGAGGATGAGACAGAGATGAAGGAAGAGCAGAGAAAAAAAGAGCGACAAAAACAAAAAGGAAGGTCAGAGGTACCTATCGTTATCGCAAAGAATCAATGACTTACACTGATCAAATCTCAAGACTTCAGCACCTTAATCCACTCTCAATTTCGAAACTACAAGACTTCCTATCTTGGGCACTGAGTAATGCAGCGCTTCACATTATTGAGTCTCATTTCTGCATCCTCAATGTCCAAAGCTCCAGAGGTCCTTCATG
>NC_091573.1:34985705-34993205 GCF_042767895.1 Penaeus vannamei
AGAGAATGGTGGCGAGATAAGGAGAGGGGAGGTGTAGAGAGGAAAAGGGGTGGGTAGATAGGACAGATAGATAGACGGATAGAGATAGTTAGATAGAGATAGAGAAAGATAGGGAGAGGGAGAGACGGGGGCGATTGCAAGTACTCGAAAGAGGAAAGGGGGGAAAAGAGAAGCGTTAGTAGTTGCGTGAAAAAGAGACGAAAGAAAGAGGAGCCAAGCGAACCGAGTACAGACAAAGAGTTGCTTGACTACTAGAGAGAGAGAGAGAGAGAGAGAGAGAGAGAGAGAGAGAGAGAGAGAGAGAGAGAGAGAGAGAGAGAGAGAGAGAGAGAGAGAGAGAGAGAGAGAATATCGGACGGTAAGGTGGGAGTATGGGAGGATGGGTCGGTGCGTGCGTGCGTGCGCGTGCGTGAGGTGTTTTAAGCGTGTGCGTGCGAGCTCGGCTGACCGGGCCATCCCCTTTAAACCAGTTTGACAATATATCACCCATGGCCTCTCTACTACGTCCCCAGCACAGCCTCCGTAGGAAAGCTTCTTGCTCAAGTTCCCTGCAAGGAAGCCATCCCCCCCTCACTCAGTTCTCACCCCTCCACTCTTCTCCTCCGGTCTTCGTTCCCTCCCTCCCTCCTCCTTCTGCTTCCCCTCGTCCTGACCCCGTCCGCATCCCTGGCGCCGCCCTTCCCCTCCGCGCTCCCATACCACCCCGCCGCACCCCCCCCCACCCCCTTTCCCTGACCTCTGACAAGTCTCCAGCACGACTTTAGGGAGGGGAGGGATGAGAGAAAGAAGAGGAGGGGGGGAGGGTGGTACTTGTAGACAAACGCAAAGAGAGGATAAGAGAAGAAAAGAAAAGAAAAAGCGAGGAGAGGGAAAAGAAAGGGAGAGAAAGAGAGAAAGGAAGATCGGGACAAGACAAGAGGAGGGGAAAAAAATATGGAGGGAGTAAGACCGAAAGAGAATCCGAGAGACAAGAGGGTGCCAGAAAGATAACAAGGGATAGCGAAAATTAAACAAAAAATGAAAATGGAGACAGGAAGAAAGAACGCGAAGGAAGGAGAGTGGGGGAGGTGCGGATGTGGGGAGGGAGAGATGGAGTGAAACTCAGAGAAGAGAGAGGGGAGAGAAAACTCAGAGGAAAGTGGGGAAAGAGGAACCAAGGACAGGCAAGTGGCGAAAGGTCATGAGAAAAGACAGAAGACGAAAGGAAAGAAAGCAGATGAGAGGAGAGAGGGGAGGGGAGAGGAGAGGGGAGAGAGAAGAAAATCGGAAGAGGCAGAAAGAACAGGGAAGAAGAAAGAGGACTAGGGAGAAGGAAGAGAGAGAGAGAGAGAGAGAGAGAGAGAGAGAGAGAGAGAGAGAGAGAGAGAGAGAGAGAGAGAGAGAGAGAGAGAGAGAGAGAGAGAGAGAGAGAGAGAACGAGCGGAGAGACGAAATGAAAGACGGTACCTGAGAGGAACGGAGGGAGGAGAGCAGGGGGGGGAGAGAGGGAGGAAAGAAAATGAGAGAACGGGGAAGGCGAGAGAGAAGAACGGCTAGTAAAAAAAAAAGAAAAAAAGAAAGAAAGAAAGAAGAAAAAAACGCTTACGACCACGATTGAGTCTAGTAGTTCATTGGCGGGGTCAGCGAGATCTTCCTTGAGGGAACTCCCCTGCACAGGCGACTGGCCGCCCTGCCCCACTCGCCCTCGCTCTTGAGCAAGGACCAAGGTCACAGCTGACCTACGGCTGGGGGAGGAGGGTGGGGGAGGGGAGGGGAGGAGGGGAAGGAAGGGAAGGGAGAGAGAGGGAAGAGAGAGAGGAGAGAGAGGGAGAGAGAGAGGGAGGGAGGGAGAGAGGGAGGGAGGAGAGAGAGGGAGAGAGGGAGAGAGGGAGAGAGGGAGGGAGAGAGAGAGAGAGAGAGAGAGAGAGAGAGAGAGAGAGAGAGAGAGAGAGACAGAGACAGACAGACAGAGACAGAGAGAGAGAGAGACACGAGGAGCGGCGGAGTGGAGAGTAGCAAAGCGTGATGTAGAGAAAGGAAAGGAGGAGAAGGGAGGGAGGTACGATACGCCAATTCTCTGTCGCCCGCATGAAACGCAGATCGTCCCATACCCGATGAACAAACTCAAAACAAATACTGGAAAATTTCCTTCCTTCCGAGGAACAGCCCCAACGTGATTTCTATTCTTGATTTGCATGCCACGCCGATCCCTTGATCCCAAGTACATTTATCTAACCATTCATTCATTTATTAGTACTTCCTCCGAAAGTGATCACGAAAAAGTAATACGGAGATTTCAAGTTGTCTACATGAATGCGACAGCGACGGGGGTTCAGCACTGGCTTCGCTAAACCGCCAAACTGCGAGCATCGTCGCCCTCGCCCTCACCGCTGTGGCTGAAATTTCGGCTGGCGTCGGTTTGTTTGGCTACCCCCCCACTCCCCTTCCCCTCTCTCCCCCCCCTCCCCCGGTCACGCGGACGACCCCCCATGCTTCCTCTGCCGCCCTCCTTCGGCCGTGCTAGACACCCGACCGTCCAACCACGCCCTTCGTCGGGCTGACCAACGACCACCACGCCCGCCGCGACGACCTGGCGAGACGCGGCAGGGAACTTCCCCTCGACCGCCGCCCATTGGCCCGTGCTAACGAATGCGGGGGCGTCGCCGAGGTGTGCAAGGCCGAGCGCGGCAGACCCTGGACTTTTTTCCCCGTTCCCCCTTTTTTTCCCCTCTTTTTTCGCTGGCCGCTACCACTCGCTCCTTAACAGCCAGGGCCTCACCAAGCTGAGCAGCTCGATTATTAAAGATGAACCAACCGTTTGGCATCCCTACACCGGCGCGGTCCTCCTTGGCCGTTCTTCAACTTAAACGCTTCGTCATTTAACCGCATCTCGCCCTTTTTTGGGGGAGTGACCGCTCGGGCCTTCGTCGGCATTCGAACGAGTCGCACACAAACGGACGAGTATGCCTGTATATGCACGCATGTGTATACAAACATACATACATACATATACATATATACATACATGCATATACAGTATAGGTATACATGTATGTAAGTATATATATGTGGCGTATACATGGTAGGACGTATCCTCATCGTCCCCTTTGTCAACCAAGTGGGAAAAACCGATTTCCCGGAGGAACGGCCTACGCTTTCGAAGCAACGGTCGCCGCCGTCGCGCTTCCGTACAGGACCACCGCCGTCCCGAAATCACCGGAATCGTAAAAGAAACGGAAAAGAGATGAATCACAACCGCTCTCTTCCATCTAAATGCGTTTACTTGTTCCTCAATCGGGGGCCCCCTCCCCCTGGCGGTAGAGGGGTGACCCGGGAGCCGTTCATGCCGCCGAGTGACCGCCTCCCTGCGACGCTTCCGGCCGTCGGACCCGCGGCGAATCCGAGTCCCTGGCGCCCGCCCTATGGAGGCCCTGGACGGAGGGCGCCCGACCCAAGTTCGTCTTCTTGGGGGAGAAAGTGGACGCTTTGCACTTCGAATGGATTTTCTTCGATTATTTTTTTTAAGAACTGTTCTACGGCAATCGTTTATTCATTATATAGGGTAAACACGGTACGGTAAAGTGCGTTTCAGTAACATCAAACAAATGAGGATATAAAAGCACGTGTACACATAGGAAATGTGTGTGTTTTCTATATATATATATATTTAATAAAAAAAAAATGTATGTATATATAATATATATAATACATATATACATATATATACAATATATATCTAAACATATATTATATAATATACACATAAATACATCTATATATATATATATGTTCGGGTATGATGATTCATTTACTTTCAATTGGATGTTGTGAAGAGACAAAAAGCCAAAGATAAACCGACACTACGGAGACAAAACCCGCCATGCCTACCCGCCCGGGGTCATGGAGTATCAACTGCGAAGACGGCCTTACTGGATGATCGCCCCCCCCCCCCCCATCCACCCCCTCCACCACCCCAGGGACTCGTTCTGGTGCGTCGCGCATCTCGGCTGCCGTCCAAATTATCAACAATACCGTAGCGATGCGCATTCCAGCCTTGCCCTCCTCTGCGACTTGAGACATTCTGGAAGGGGACCACGCTGGAACAGTCGACAAGGATCCTAATAACCAAACTCGACCAAAAAAAAAAAAAAAAAAATAAAAAAAATAAAAAAAAATAAATAAATAAATAATAATAATAATATAATAAATAAATAAATAAATAAATAAATAAAAAACAATAACAAGCCCGAGAGAGAATGCCTCTCGCCGTTTCGATGGTGAGTCTCCCGAACCAGCCAGCAGCACTACGCCGCGTCCCTCTCGCGAAGGTAAGGACACATGAATCGCGTCGACCGCAACGCATACTCTCTGCAGTCTGTCTCGCTCGTGCGTTTCTCGTCACTTGCCGCAATGAACTCTCGCCCTCGAACCGCTGCAATTAATGTGGTTTTTTCCCTCTATCGGTCATATTATCTTTAGTGTGACTCGACGAAAGAAGTTAAAAGAATCATTCACTGGTCGATGCTACTTAGAAAACACGATCTCATTAATAATAAATAGATACTAAATACATTATGTTGGGAAAATAAAGAATGACAGATGCTGATATCACTAATAATCAGAATCATAACAGCAAAACTAAATTAAGCTGCACTTATAATAAGAACAATAAAAAACAAAAAAACAGTCAGGATAAAAATCACAATGACAATAACAATAATTCTTAGATTACTAATAACATAATAGAAACAAAATTATAATGATAATAATATTGTTGAGATGATGTAAATGCAATAAATGATTATTTGATGTCATTTGTTACGATGTGTACCCAATACTTTCAAGCGTGATAAAATTACCTATATCTCTTTGCAAAAATACACATAGGAGATAAAAATATGGATGAAGAAAACACATGTGCGGACTGCGAGGTTACAAACCCTAGGTTTAAATTTCAGATCTGTTGAGGAGCAGCATCGTGGCTGAAAGGTGGAATTTCTTAAAAGCCCTTTTATTTATAATGTTTAGATAAACAATGAAACTAACTAACTAACTAACTCTCTCTTTGTGTCTGTGTGTGTGCGTGTGTGCGTGTGCGTGTGTGTGTGTGTGTATGTGTGTGTATGTGCCTGTGAGTGTAAATGCATGTGAGTGTAAGTGCCTGGGAGTGTATGTGCCTGTGAGTGTAAGTGAGTGTGAGATCACTTGTATGTGTGCGTCCTTGTGTGCATGTATGCATGCGTGTGTGCATGTATGCGTGCATGTATGCGTGCATGTGTGTGCACGTATGTGTGCGTGTGTGCATGTATGCATACGTGTGTGCACGTATGTATACGTGTGTGCACGTATGCATGCATGTGTGCATGTATGTACGTGTCTGCACAAGTGTGTATGTGCATGTGCATGTGTATGTGTCTGCACATGTGTGTATGTGCATGTGCATGTGTGAATACATGAACATTTGTGTGTTCACATGTGTGTTTGTAAGTTCATGCGTGTGAAGTATGATGTGACGTTTTAGGTGTACCTATACATGCATGGGTATATATAATACAATAATCATAAATAAAGCATACACTGTAGGTTTTACAAGGACATAAATGACTCTAAGAAGCTTTTCTTATGGGGTAGACAAATAATCCCCTTCTTTACTTTTTGAGAGGAAAAATAATTCTGAAAAATTCACTCGAACACAACATCTTGTCCAATGGCTGTATGGTTTTCGGTTGACAAAATACCCTTCTTGCACTGATACTTCCCAAGGCATTACGCTGGACAGTTCAGGAATGCATTTACCGAAACCCACTGAACATTGCATTTGTAAGTTGAATTTATAGTCATGTGTCTGCAAATATCCTTTGACCTTTTTTATCCCATCTTCCAAGTGGTGCTCAACAAGTAGTATAGTGTATGTACATTTTATTACTTGGTCTACATTAATTCTGGAGGACTCAATCAGAAGCAGATAACGGTGAAAATTTTACTCCTTTAGATATGAATACCATTTCTGCAATAATAATGAAAATTTATACTAAATCAATCACAATAACAAAAATCACAAAGCCAATTACAATCCTGTGAACTCTTAACATGTGCTATTCATTTTCATTTAAAAGATATTCCTCTTCGGCTAAAATCAAAAGTACCACACGAAAGATGTCCAAGAGCTGCATTCTAAAGAAGAAAAGTATCTGCTATGTAACGACTACAGTAACTTATTCCTTCTAAAAAGTCTAAGTTACAAAGGTGCCTAAAATAACTAATGAAAACTATAATGATCTCATTATGACACACAAGATTAAACCAAGTAAATAAACAGATCAAATGATAACAAAACAAAAAAAGTTGAGTGTCTATATGAAAATGATTGACACCAGAACATTCCGATCTGCCCCCAATGGGAAAAAGCAAGCCTCCCTGTCTTTTCACTGAAACCATTTTACAAAATCTTCACTTTATCTCCTCCCAGAAGGTAACGTCTGTGGGATTCCACAACTAAAAAATCGCATGTACACTGCAACTCATGCTGACAAGACAATTCTCCCAAACCGCTTGTTATTACAGAACACTGATAAAAAAAAACAAAAAATACATTCAAATGCAACAACAAAATCAATAGTACCAAGCTATTAAATAAAAACTGTCTGTTTATGTAATTCTGTTTTTAAGTGATAAAAGAACCTTGCAGACATTATAAAGAGTATACAACCTTGGATGTCTGTTCACACACACACACACATTGTTATATGGGATAATCTTTAAACAGATAGGAACATCTTATCTTGAACTCATTAACTCAATCTGAGCTAGCTGAGTGTGCAACATGAAATAAAATAAAGAGCAAATATATCTGTCATAATGCTAAATAACCAACAAAAGAAAAAAATATATATAACAATGATAAAGTGGAAGCTAAAATAAAATGAGAAATAGAAAACCAAAGAACTGGAATATAAATAAAGAAAATCTGCAGAGAGAGAAAAAAAAATGCACAAGAAACAAGACAAGAAAATAAGGCAGGTAAATAATAAAGAAATGATGGAATGAAACTAAACCCCTACAACTAAATGCAAAATTGACAACCATAGTAAAATATAACAATAAATAATATCAAATTCAGCAATATCAAGAAAATTAAGAAGTTAACAAACAATATGGGACACCAACATCAACAACAATAACAAAAAAGACAAATAAATAAACTAAGATTATAGTAGCAGTAACTTTACTTATCACGGAAGTATATCAGGCATATCATAATTTCATAACATTAAAAAATATATATATATATACATACATACATACATATATATATATATATATATATATATATATATATATATATATAAACTCTTAGTATGGATTGATTTTATGGAGACACCACAAAACAAATAAGAAAACAACATGACCTATACTTCAACTAGTTTTTATCTTTCTATTCTCTCGAGGCTATAAATAACTTACAAGAAATACTAGGAAATAAAAATTCTGCAATTAGAAGTGAAGTGAATGAGTTTTGAT
>NC_091573.1:35000705-35003205 GCF_042767895.1 Penaeus vannamei
CATAATCAGCACATCTGGTAAAATAAACATTTTGCAGAAAGAAAATAAATCACCAGAATTGCTTATCAAAGTTAGCCTATTGAAGTTTGCACGATACAGTCCCCTGACGTCTACCCTCTGCAATTAAAGCTTTGGCAAAGACAAGCAAACCTTCGCCATGACTATTTTCACAAGATTGAGCTGCTCGTCAACCTACCTGGATATTATCAAACTAGCAATCAGTCTAAGCTCTACCTTGCTAAATTATGCTAAAACTTTTATTAGCCTTTACTTCACAAAGAATGAGCTTCATAGTGTTGTTTAGTGCAGCCCTATTCTGCCAAATTACCTTTTTTCAACTGATACATTTAAAAACTGCAATATAATAAAGTATTATGAATACCAAGGACAGAGTAAAATGTATTTTCAGTTAATGCATGATATTCATGGAAACATCAAAATGCAGAACCACCAACTGATATTTCTGATGAATAGATATAATGCCTTTATAGATACACTAAATATCAATTATTCCTATGTGTCATTTCTTCATCACTATAATATACATGGAAAACTTAGTAATTATTACAATGATTCTACATCTAGACTAATGAAACTGAGCAATTAGGCAAGTTACCAATAAATTACACATCTTAATCTGTTATTTTTTCTCTATCAACCCATGTGACAAAATCTGGACATGCACACAAAACAAAAAACAAACAAACAAACAAACAAAAAAAAACACTAAATAAAAGTAATGGATTGATTTTACAAATGTCATGCACACTACTGAATACAATATACAAGTGTTTTGCTTGACAGCCTTGAGCACAATAGGAATTTCACCATTTTCTTTTCTTTGCCAATGGAACTTGCCTTACTTACTCAAAACATGCAACATGTGCAGACAGATTCAAACGATAAAGAATTAATACTTACGCATCTGCTTGGCTCTCTCCTTGTCTGCCAGCTCATGTTTGTGCCAGGGGTCATGGCGCTTGTGCTGATTCGGGGGGGCCACGGTCACCCCCCAGGCCTTGTCCATGGCTTGGGCTGCCGCGGCCGCCCCACCCACACGCCCACCAGCTGCTGCGGCACCCGAGCCGTCCCCCCCTCCCCCACTCACCAGCACCATGGCACCCCCGCCTGCATGGCCCGGCCCGGCCCCACCACTGCACTCGCACTCCCCAAGGCTCGCTATCCCGGCTCCTGCCAGGCTCAAACGGAACTCTTGTGCTCTACCCAGGGAGCTCCTGGATACCTTGCTGGGTGGCGCAACCCCTCGCTCACCCTTTCCGTCCCAGATCCAATAATTTCAATCACAGTCACACGCAATCACAGCTGTAGCTACACTCAGTTATTACCAACTAGTTCTTATAAAATACCAAAATCCAACACAACAACTTCTTAAGAATATTCCTTAGAGCATCTAGAGCTTCGGCAAACTCTTGTGATATGTATCTCTTCTGTGAGTTAAAACCCAACAGCCTTCACTCATACAATCCATGCATGTAATAAAACCACACTCCTCCGCCTTCTTGCTCCCCTTGCAACTAAAACCAGTGGATGTGCAATAATGGCTGTTTCATCCTCCTGCATATTGCTGTACTAGAGACAAAACAGCAGCTGAATAAAAGCATCCGAGCCAGTCTTCCGCTCTCCTGCCTGGAGGATGTTCCAGGTCTCTCCTGCACCGCCTTCCTATTCCACTATTTCTGCGCCGTAATCAATCTGGCTTCGAAGAAATAGTGTCAAAGGGTCCTTTAAATGACGATTTCTTGTTGGGTGTCATTGAAAATTGCATTCATTTCCAACACACGAAGTATTTTTTTAAGGATAACGCAGTTTGTTTACGTTTTGAGGGAGTCTCGTCAGCGTCCTCCCCCGCGCGCGATAATGGACGCGCCCACAAGGGTCAAAACACTCGCCCAAAACACTAATATTACACTGATAATTCCTCTCTCTCTTCCTCTCCGAGTTCGTAACACTTACGAACAAACTCTAAACTCGTGGATCATCACACTCGAGGCTACAAAGCACGTATAAACACCACACAAAAGACTTCTCCCGTCAAAACATGAAGGGAGTTAGTCCACCATTATTTGAATCCTCACGTTAAATCCTTGCTATCCTATTTTCCAGGGTTCTTGGGTGTATTCCTGGGTGTATATCCTGCCGACGGTATCTCCTCGTTTGTATATACCACACGTATACTCCACACAGTATACAATTAGCGCGATAATAGAGCAAATCGATCAGAGGAGAGTTCGGGCGCACTCCTCAAATATGGCAGCGGACTTGACTGGCTTGCTGAGCGCTCGGCCGAGACTCAGCGAGACTTTGCTCTTCCTTTCGCTCGCTTCTCGCAACCAACGATCGCCCTTTCGCCATTTCGCGTTACTTGCATTGCATTGTTGGTGTTATTATTTTTTGTTGTCATACTGTTCGTTATTATCCATTAATGTCTGCATTAACTTTTGTTCGATTCTCGCCACGGAAGGTCGCCATTTCGCATTTT